>NC_052048.2:77760427-77932927 GCF_903992535.2 Arvicola amphibius | reverse complement strand
CCTGGAAGGCAGACAATAAGGAGACTCAGGAGGTGACTGAGAACCCTCATGTTCACACTGTGTCTTGAATGCAGCTTACTACATCACAGGATATTATCAGCCTATTAAAAAGGACTCAGAGAACTGGGCATTTCTGTGGGTATCTGCAAATCAGTGGAAGTTATAGAGACTTGAGCATGGGTGCATGGCTGGCTCATCCCAGTAACTAAATTCAGGCTGCTGTTCACAGATATTTCAGGCCAGATTTTACTATAAAGAACATGATTAGTCTCTGGAAATAATGGGGTAGTCATTCTACTCTCATGTGAGTGTAAATTTTAAAGGACTACATTTACTGTTTTCTGACTAGTCAAAGATCAAAGCCCTGGAATTTGTAAGAAATTTCATTGGCTTTTTAGGCTTAATGATGGTGGGTATTATTTAGAAGAGGGCATCCTCTCTAGATGAAGTCCTTAGCATGATAAATTAGCAGTATCAACAACAAGAAATGCATATAGAGAGAAGAAGATGGGGTAAATCAGTATCTCACACAAAAAGTAAAGGATGAACGCTGGGCAATGAAAGTGCAAGCCCTTAATCCTGCACTCACGAGGCAGAGATAGGCAGATATTTGTAAGTTCAAGGCCATCCTGGTCTAATGAGCAATTTCCAGGAAAGACACCACCAATACTACACAGAGACACCCTGTCTCTAAAATCCAAAAGAAAAGAAAAGAAAAATGACAAAGGAAAGAAAAAGTAAAGGATGTGCTTTATAAGGAAAGGGTGGAAGTGAGCATCCATCCCTTACTGGTAACTTGTCAGCTTTACCTAATCCTACTGTTATCTTCTACCTTTGTAAGCTTTGGCCTTCTCACCTGTGAGAATGGCCAAATCAGGGATGTGTTTACGTTTAGAATGCCAATTAGATTTGTCACTTTGCATGTCTTTCTACACATTACACTTACCTGCTTCTTGAGGTTCTTGTGTTTTTACTTGCCCTGATGAATCATTTTAACATCGGCTAGTTCCTTTGGGCACAAAAGTCCTTCCTAGACCAACTGCTTACATACACTTGAATTTGCCAGGTTCCCTAAATATGTATATTATTCCAATAGAACACTCTATCAAATTATAAAAGGAATATAGTTTTCATTGCAAAAACAAGACATGAATGCCCAAAAAGGCACATGAAAACTTCAGAAGAATATATTAGACCATCCTCCATGTTATGTTAGTAGGAAAAAGAAATATTGTGTGGCCCTTCTTTACACAAAGGATAAGGAAGCAGAGAGGGAAATCAGAGAAGTATCACCTTTCACGATAGCCACAAATAGCATAAAATATCTTGGGGTAACTCTAACCAAGGAAGTGAAGGATTTATTTAACAAGAACTTTAAGTCTTTGAAGAAAGAAATTGAAGAGGATACCAGAAAATGGAAGGATCTCACTTGCTCATGGATTGGGAGGATCAACATAGTAAAAATGGCAATTCTACCAAAAGCAATCTATAGATTCAATTCATCACACTCCTTGAGAGAACAATAATCAACTTTATATGGAAAAACAAAAATCCCAGGATAGCCAAAACAATCTTATACAATAAAAGTACTTCTGGAGGAATTACCATCCCTGACTTCAAACTCTATTACAGAGCTACCGTAATAAAAACAGCTTGGTATTGGCACAAAAACAGAGATGTTAACCAATGGAATTGAATTGAAGACCCGGATATTAATCCACAAACCTATGAACACCTGATTTTCGACAAGGGAGCTAAAATTATACAATGGAAGAAAGAAAGCATCTTTAACAAATGGTGCTGGCATAACTGGATGTAGAAGAATGAAAATAGATCCATATCTATCACCATGCAAAAAACTCAAGTCCAAATGAATTAAATACCTCAATATTAATCTGACCTCATTTTAGCAATTTTCAGTTATATAGTTTTACCCTGTTTTGAGAATGTCTAGAGATTATCGGTTGCCAAGGAGTCATGTGCAAATAACACTACAATTTATGTAGATTCTTTCTGGCTAAATTAGGGAAAAAAATCACCTTAACATGATAAACTTTTGCTACTTTGGAAGTATAAGACCATCAGTAGTCGCATCTATATATACAGTACAATATAGAAAATGGAGAGATCATCTCCAAAATTATGAGAAAGTAGACTTGCCTGCAATTGAACCAACAAACAGTTGTCACATTGCTCTGAAATCTGCAAAAACATTTACAAGTGGCTATATGTTTAAATACTGAAGCTGTAAGACAAAATGTCATGAAATTCTCTGCTTCATTTCTTGAAAATAAGGACAATTGTACAGGACTACCAGAAAATTTTCTGCCTCAAACATCCTTGCATGCTTTTTGTTTAGAGTTTTTCATATCACTGAGTTTATCCAGCCTTGTTAGTGTAAGATGATTTTAACTTCTGTTGCCACTTTTAATTCTGAATATCTATTAGAAAAGATGTCATCCTATCAGCTTTCCTAATTTGGTTGATGGTTCACTGTAGGTTGTGTTGTCACAACTTCCAGGGATGTTGGTTCAAGTACTTTTTTCCCAAGTCTAATAATGTAGTGATGGTGAAGGATAGAAATAATTTCTGATATAATTCTGTACTTTCAGCACTAACTGTAACTGCTTTGCATAGTCCTTCCCCAGAGATGACCCAGCTCTCAAATTTGCTATTTTTGGATCCCCAGAGGGGATACAGATTGGTAAGACTGCAAACAACCAAAGATATCTAACTGTCTTGTGCTTTCTGTTGTATGAATAGGAACTGAGAAAATGATAGCAAGCCTCCTCCTCCTAAGAGGTGCCAGAAAGTCTCCAAAACATCTCATTTTACCACCTGCATGTTTGAGTAAATCCACCTTAAAGTATAACAAATCATTCACTCATGAATTCTTCCTTAGACAATCATAATTTCTACATACTCATATATGTGAAATAGATTCCCTGTTCACATTTAATATCCATTGTTTGTTCAATTATAAATTTGAAAATGCAAAATGTTCTATTTTAAACTCCAGGTACTCTAGCTCCATACCCTGTGAACAAGCTTCAGGAGCAATGTAGAGAGACAGGTCTTCCAATTCATTTGCAGATTAACTCCATCCTGGGGCAAGTTACTGTTGAGCTGTTGTACATTACAAACAACAGCAAGGCAGAGACATCCTTTTCACAGTGCCAGAATTTAATAAAACCTGCAGAATCCCTTGATAACAGTGAGAAATGAGTATACATAAATCTGTAAGTTTCCATGAGTCTGGTTTTCTCTGAGCTTTGTTATCAAAGCCTTCAATTCTTTTGTTTTGGCACTAGATTGTGATTTGAGCCCAGGTTGCATTGGTTCCACCATAGATAAAGCAAGAACTTGATAAGATGTGTGTTGATCACTTCTGGAATTTGAGGACGTTAGCTCTTCCACAGCCGTGTAAAAGTAACTAGGTCTAAACTTATTTATTTTTCAGTATGAGTTTGGAAAAGTCATTTAATGGCAGTCAATACTATTTCAGTTCAGAGGAATTTATACATATCTTCAGGAAATTCATACAAGTCCCTCATAGTTCAGTGACTTAAGATCAAGTCCATTCTTGCAGCTACCTAAGCCCATTAATGATCTCATGATAATGCTATGGCTCTTCAATACTAAAAAGGGAGCTACAAGATTAAGTCTTTGCTGAGAATTAGATGCTGTTTGGTCTTCTTTTTTTTGCTATGTCCTCAGTTGTTCAATTGAGAATGGGATTATTTGTTCCCTGTGCTGATTATGGATATATGTAACATTCATTTTGATTTTATCAGGTAAAATGCTAAGATATTGTCTAGAATCTCAAAATATTCTTTGAACTTTGAACTTTTGAAATTTGTTGGGACAATTAAGACTCTGGCATTATATAAAGTTGGACATTTATTTTAGCTTTAAAAATAACCAGAAGCCAAAGGAGGACCATGCAGAAAGCTGGGATCTGAAGCTGAAATTTCTTTTTCATGCTTTTTTTGGAATGTGGACACCACAGCTTTGAGGACAATATCACAGCAATGAGCCTTCATCAGATGGAGGGCATATAGCAGAAATATGTCACTGACAGTGGAAATTTGAAAATTATATCCATTCCTTGATTTGGTGGTATCTATGCTTCAGGGTTCCAGGGAATTCATTGCCAAGACATAGTGTAAGATGATTAGACATGCTTCTAACTTTGAGTGAAAATACCCCCTCATGTAATTTCTGTCAGATATCATGTCACAATGATTAGAAAAGTAACAGAAAATTCAAAACCTGCTTTTCAGTAATATAACCAAGAATCTTTGTTAGTAAAGCTCTTACAGACTAACTTTAGTCAAAGTGTGTATAATACAAGTTTTAGACATTTTTACAAAATTTTGTACAATTTAACATAAAACATCTTTAGACATTCCATGTATCTTTTGAACTTAACTAAGAGGAAGATAATTGCAACTAAATTCATTGTCCCATTAGTCCCAACAGAATAGTTATGGCAATCACAATACTCATCATTTTGGGTGATCTGGATAATAAAACAGAAACCTTTATAAATATTCCAAGTAGGGATTGTGTTGACATAGATCATTAATATCTGAATACCAGTCATTACATAGATTTTAATGTGCTATAGCTTAAAATGTAAATGTCCCCAAATGTTATTATTTTGAATATTATTATTATTATTATTTTAAATAACTATACTATTTTGGTATCTTTGAAATCTTGGGGGAGGATCCTAGAGAAAGTAGTCCACAGTGGTAGGTCCTCATCTATATATTATTATCTAGAACAACTTCAGTCTTTGTTTTCTGCCCTAGGTCCATTAGAATGTTAATTTAGTGACTCTTCATACTTCTGTCTTATGATGGATTGGCACCTCTGAGAACACAAGAAAAATCTTTCCTTCTTGTTTTTGCCATGCACTTGGGAGACAAAAATGCAAAGGAATGTAAGAAGTCTGTTATTTCATAGAAGGTGGTACTTGGAATGGTGGATTCTCTAGTGCTCATTCATACATCTAACTAAGTTAGATATACCAAACTTCATTGTCCACAGACTTGTTCAGGAAATTCATGATTGCTGTCTTGATGTTACTTGCTCTGTACAACACATTTTCCAGCCCTTCATCACCTCTACAAGTGCAATTATTTTTATGAAGATGCTTGTGGATATTGAATCCTTCCCCTCTGACATCTATCTATGTTTTATAGCAAGACCCATAATTGAGGAAACTGTAGTAGAAACGGGGTAGTTTGGAACTTTTCAGACATTCTGGTAATGATGGGTAAGGAAAATTGTATTATCAACAAGTCCAGTATATTCATAAGATAAAAATTAAAGGAATGGCATTCAGTTTATATAAACCTTTAAAACCCTCATTTTCTATAATATGTAAATGTTGTGATGTGTAGTGAGGAGCTGCGGGCAGGCCTGCTTTTCATCCTGCCCGGCTCCCGCATGGTTAGCTTTACACCCGAAATAATTACACGGAAACTGTATTCTTTTAAACACTGCCTGGCCCATTATTTTCAGCCTCTTATTCACATCTTGACTAACCCATATCTAATAATGTATGTAACACCACGAGCGGTGTCTTACCAGGAAAGTTTCAGCATGCCTGGCCTGGCAGCTGGCTTCATCGCATCTCGCATTTCTCTCCCTGAGGAGAGGCAAGGCAGTCTGTCTCAGAGAGCAGAGGCGGGGCATCTGACTGAGCCATCTACCTCACTTCCTTCTTCCTGTTCTGTCTACTCCACCCACCTAAGAGCTGGCCAATCAAATGGGCCAGGCAGTTTCTTTATTAGCCAATGAGAGTCCTCCATCAGTGATGTTCAAAATTTCATGGAGGGAGACTGATAAATTATATTTGTGACAAGTTATTTCTTAGATAGATGGTGCTGGTGAATTCTGGACTGACTTTGATCATTAACCTGTTCTTCTAAGGTTATATATATATATATATATATATATTTCATTTAAAGGCTCTCTTTGGGGTTTCTCTTACTGTGAGGACACACCATGAACAAGCAACTATTAAAAATTAACATTTGATTTAGGACTTGCTTACATTTTCAGATGTGTTGTCCATTATCATCGTGGCAGGTAACATTTCAGCACACAGGCAGGTGTGAGATTGGAGAAGAAGTTGAGAGCTACATATAGATCTACAGGGAGTAGTGAGGGAGGGAGGGAGGGAGGGAGGTAGGGAGGGAGGTAGGTAGGGATGGACGGAGGGGGAGGGAAGAAAGGAGGAAGAACAATATGGGGAATTGCTGGACTTTGGGAATGTGAAAGTCTTTTCCCCAGCAACTCATTTTCTCAAATAAAGGCAAATTTCTTAATGCTCCCCAAAAAGTTCATCAATTGGAGATTAAGGATCCAAATAAATGGGCTCTGAGGGTCTCATCATCATTTAAACCATCCCAAATGTTATCCCTTTATATCTGAGGATCAGAATACTAGAATGCAATATCCTTTAGCTCTTGCAGGCACCTGCATGGATAGACATGGAAACTAACTACACAATCATTATTAATAATGTTACAGGAAGATGAGAGCATCAGCATCCTCACTTTTGGTTACTGGTACATTTATCAGAAATATATTATTATCCAGTTTATACTTTCATTAGCAAGAGAGCTGTGATGTCTAAGCCGGCAGCATTGTTTGTAAAACCAACATACACGTTAATTTAACACCTTATTACTTGAGCCAGTTAATGTCTATGATATGGACCCTATGCCCTGTTTCAACAAATCTCTTCTTCTCATATCTATTATGCCTTCCATTTTGCTGTATGAATTCAATGAACATAATGTATATAACTAAAATGTAGTGACATATTAAAATCAAGAGAAGAAAAGATATAAGATGAGCATTCAGATTAATAAGGCTTGCCTGGCTGTTTTACTAAAATCTTTCAATGTCCGTCAAATTCTCATTATGACATAAAAATGTTCTTAGATGATGCAGACATCAGAAAGTAAAGTTGGAGCAGTCCAATCTCATACTTCCCCCTCTCTGGGTGTTTTATATTATTATTTGTATCATTGTGGGAGCAATGTCATGATAACGTTGTCAAATTACAGCATCTTCAGATTCAAGGCTGCTTATGGTGAGAGTAAAATTTGTCCCATATATACTGTAACTTTACCTTAATGGGACTCCATCTGCCAACCATTTGCAGCTTTTCCTGATTCCCATTGTCCCAAGCTAAAAAAGTAAAAGTGTCTCCAAAAGCCTTGAAAATGATGAACATTTTTCCCTGAGATGCAGGCAGACAGAGGTCTGTGTCATTTGAATGTCATATGTGATAACTGCAATTAAAGACACAAAAGAAATATTTAATAATTAGGCAGATTATGAGAGAAATTGCCTGAAGAACAAGGCAGAGCCCACCACACTAGACAAAGTATATTGCCATAACTTCTTTCCTTACCTGAAAGTCAGAGAAGCAGAAACTCCAAGAGATGAACTTTAAGCTTCAACCTTGAGTTCCTGCCATGACATCCCTTGATGATGGACTTCTGGCTCACAAGTAACAAACATAAAGCATACTTACCTATCAGAACACTGTCCAGAAATGCAGTCATGCAAAGAGAAATCTGAGTGCTTTTGAAAAAAATCTTGTGACCACAGTTTGTTGAAAAACATGGACTTGTTCTTGGAATGTGTTTTTCTGCTCCTATAAGGTGTAACAGATAAGACTGAGTTTACTTCAGAATTTTGATTTGTTTATTGTTGTTTATATGCCTTTATGGAAAACATATTTTTTGCCACATGTAGTTTGTTTTGTGATAATATACAGCTTGAATTCATGACAAAATTACACATGTGATCTTTCTTAACCCTCAGAGTATAAACTGATGTTCTGAATAAAGTTAGCTATTGCATGGAACTTTAGTCCACCTCATTTTTAAGAACCAGTCTTCCAGGTTCCATTGCCTTTTGAGCAGTAAATACTTAGGTACACAGTTATAAGGAAAATTCCTGAGAGCTATCCTGACTGAGCTTGGAATCAGACCCATCTGAGTACCCAGGGGAAAATGCCCCTTTGAGATCTTGGACAAAGGACCCAGATGTGCCTTACTTAGATTTCAGGTGTGAGTGGTTGTGAGTCAGAATTTATGCTAATAGATAGAGTCCCTTCACATAATTAAATGTTACTCAGTCCATTAAAAATATGAAAAATTCAGGTAACTGGATAAAGATAGAAAAAATGAAGTAACCAATGTCCAGAAAGATAAATGTGGTATACATTTACTTATATGTAAATATTAGCTGTTAAGTCTTCAATTAGCAAGCTATAATCACAGAGTATAGTGTAAGGCCTTGTGGGAGGTATAAATCTTCATAGGAAGGGAAAATAGAATAGACAGCTATGGATGAATAAGATGGGAATAGGAGGAATCAATAGGGCCAGGAGGGAAGAACAGGTAATTTGAGGACTGATTTTCTCCTAGGTACCTAGCTTATGTGACCAAGCACCTGAGACCATGTAAGCCAGGTACATAGGAGAAAATCAAATATTACTTTTATACTATAGAAATGTGGCCAAAAATGACAAGATTTCTTCAACATAAAGAGCTTGAACCTGTGGGTCAGCATAAGGACATTCACCAGAAATTTGATCTTGGGAAGTCCCTAGGCCTTTTGCTTTTCCCTGTTGTTCTAAAATTTTTGCTTCTTATCTGAAATAAACTTTAAACATTAATTGAGGTTCATCCTCCAGAACTGAGGAAACTAACTGAAAGCAATCATGAGGTGTTGATTTAATGCTAGGAGACCATGACTTTATCATCTCCTTAACAAATGTGGATTGCAAGCCATAAGTTACAACAGCTTGCTTAATTTCTTTTAGATCATTTATTCCTATAGGTATCCATCTACCTTCTTTGGATCCTTTTGGGCCTTTAGAACTTGAGGCTTTGTCAGAGTAGATTACAGGGTAGGAAGCTAAAACCTTGGGTAAGTCATCTCTGTCAGCTACTGGCAGTGTTGAATCCTGTCCTTGTGCCTTCTTTCCCTGTTCATCAACTCCAATAATTTCCTTAATTATTTTAAATCTTTTTATTGTCTTTTGTAAAGCCTGAATCTCCTGGCCTGTATATATTTCTAGTGATTTCATTGAGGCACGGAGCCTCTGGTCCTCATTCTGCACATGTGATTCCAAGGTCTGAAGTTTCTTCTTTAAAGGTAATACCTCACCCTTGGATATTACTTGAGTAGCATGCAGATTGCCATCCTGGAGAGACAGACTTTCTGCTAACTTATCATAATTTTTTAACAAATTTTGATTGTCAAATTAAATACTATGAATCTTTCAGATAACTTCTTAGTTCCCTTAGAAAATTGGATTCAATTTTGTCTATCAAATTAATGCTCTCCTTTTTAATAGTATTAATTTTTTCACGCAACTTTTGATTTTTGATGGTATTAATCCTGTCAACTAGCTGTTCATTATTAGTCTGTAAAGATTGTATCATTCATAAAAGTGCCATATTCTTTCTTAATGATAGAATATGGAGAAGAACGCTTAATCCCAATATCCAATAAATTGAAGTATCATCATGCCATATAAGCCTCACATCATACAATCTATAGCATTAGCAAAAAAGTTACTAAAAGTTTCAATATTAATGAAGTCTGTCATATTGATTTATTAATGATCTGTTATGTGATCCAGTAAACTGCAATCTTTATTTCCAGCAGATGTCGTGGTTGCAGAGTTGAGTCTAGAAGCAATGCAACTGGTGGTGACAGGAATGGTCCTGGGCTGCTTCAGTTTCCAAGCCGCTTTAGTTTTCTGCCTTGGTAGTGGTTAAATACTGAGAAGTGTGCCTTGCTTGACAAAGGAAAAGCAATTAAATCAATTTCATACATGGAGGAAGAAACCCAATGCTCACAGGCAGGGAGCAGAAACCGGAAGCTGCACAAGTCACCAAGTGGCAATGAACCACCCCAGGGAATGCAGCAGTTGTGAGTGTGACTGGGAAATTTCCAAATTACCACATGCAGTAAACTCTGCTGTGGTGGAGATTCTATAAAAAACTGCTTAGATAAAAGCAAGTCAAGCAAGCAGGGTTGGGAGACTGTCTGGGCTATAGACTGACCAGGCTGTTAGGCTGTCCACCCAGTAGGTATGGAGTCCAAATCCATGTGGGCATGAAATAAAGAAAGGATGCTTAAAAGGAATGCTACACTAGCTCAGAGAGAAATAGATGATTATTTATTTAGGGGTAAACTCATAAATCAGAATCCTCTGCTGGAACCGAGATCAGAAACCAAAATCTGAAACCAGAACAGGAGGCTGGAAAAGAGGCTGGACGCAAGCTCTACATCAGTATATATAGTATAAGAGGCCAGGCCCCAGTGGGTGGGAAACAACTGGCTTTATGACTTCCCACAGTAACTGTGTATTGTAGGACCATGGGTCTATCCCTGCTCTTGGGGTTCATCTTGAGGACAGTTTCTGCTCAGTCAGCTAAAACATTCTGTTTGTTTCTGTGCTCCCTCTGCTCCACCTGGTGATTAGCTGTAGGGCATTGTTTACTCCATTTGTGTGTGGCAATTTCCCACCTGCCTGGGGGTAATTCCTTGTGCAGCAGCTAGGTTTATAAGGATTTCCCCAAGGTTGAATAAATGGCATTTGGCTGATCACCTTTCGAATGACCCGTCTCTAATGTGTTCCTGCAATCTCCAGGCCCTTGCCCAGCTGGCGTATAGTATAGTGGCATGCGAACTGTACCAAGAGGGTAATACAGAATCAGGTGTTACAATTGGAGGCACTCCTGGGATATCAGGAACTACAGTTGGAGGTGAGATTGGGAAGTAAGGGACCCCTGAGAGATCGCCCTCGGAAGGCAGGTCAGCAGGTAAGAAATTGATTGGTGAGGTTGAATTGATAATGGGTGCAAGTAATTATGTTACAGTATTGGCAGCTGATCAATGGGCCAATTGTTAGTTCTTTTAAAGAAGCAAGGCGAGGAAGGCACCAGTATTAAAACTAGACAGCACAAGAGGAGTCCTTTAAGACAGTTTTCTTTTGTGTAAGGTAGTTTATTGCCCAATATTTTGTGAGAGTTTAGTCCCTGGTTTCTACAAGCAGGGGGCTTTAATATTTCTGACTGGGAGCAAGTAAAAGTAAAAGAGCAATTAGAGAATTTGAACAAAACTTTTGAGGAGATTCAGGGTGTAGAATCCGTGAGTTCTATTAAGAGTTTTGAGGAGCGGGAAGTTAAAAGTCATAAAGGGGATATAAAAGAGAAAAAAAGAAACTGTAAAAAAGAAGATTGCACTGATAAAAGAAGTTAGTAAAAGAAGGAAGGCAGCTTTGCAGAGCCTATCTTTTGGGAGGAGATTGTTGTGAAGAGGTGAAATGCAGGAGGATTGTGCTGATGCAATGGCAGGGTTTCACCCTAGTGTAATCTTGGCATGTTGCAGGAAGGTGCCTGGGCTTAGCAGCGCAGATTACTATGATCCTGCTGTTTATGCTCAGCTGCTGCTAAGCATGGAAAGTTTCACCTAATAAAGGAGCAGGGGAACAACTATCTAAGGTCCTTCAAAGACCTTCAGAACCTTATTCTCAGTTTGTTTACCACCTGTTACAGCTGGAAAGTTGCATTTTTGGTGATGTGGACTCAGCTATGATGGCCATAAAGCAATTGGCCTATGAAAATGCTAACAAATACTGTCTAGAGGCTATAGCCCCATAAAAATAGAAGTTTAAATGATTTTATCCGGCTATGCAGGGACATTGATGGCATTCAGGTGATGGGTCCCATAATTATTTCTTCCCTTAGGGAGAGTCAAGGTGGAGCTAGATTAAAGAATTGTTTTCAATATGAGAGGTTGGGATACAACAAAAGGAAGTGGCCTGCAGATAAAGGAACAGTTAATCAGCCCAGAGAAAAATCCAGGTGTGGTGGTGCACATCTTTAATCCCAGCACTTGGGGGAGGCAGAAACTGGCAAATCTCTAAGAGTTTAAGGCCAGCCTGGTCTAAAGAGTAAGTTCCAGGAATTGCTAGAGGCAGGATGCATAGTGCCATCCACTTCTCCCTGAAATACTCCTATCTTTGTTATTAAGAAAAAGTCTTGTAAATGGAGGTTGCTGTAAGATCTTAGAGCAGTAAATTATTGTATGGACATTCTGCAGGGAAATCCAGATCCAATATCCTTCCATAAGTTGACACCTCAGGCAAGGCAATGTAGTACTTTTTTTTTTCATGGTTTATTTTTTTATATTTAAAAATTTCCATCTCCTCCCCTCCTCCTTCCCCTTCCCTCCCCTCCTCCTCCCCCTTCCCTCCCCTCCCCGAAGGAGAGAGAACATGAGAAAGAAAGTCAGGAACATGAGGGGTGTGTTCACTCATGGAGACAGTGGGACAGAACTAATGGGAGATCACCAACTCCAGTTGGAATGGGACTGATGGATCATGCGACCAAACCCGTCTCTCTGAATGTGGCCAACAGCGGGGGCTGACTGAGAAGCAAAGGACAATGGCGCTGGGCTCTGATTCTTCTGCATGGACGGGCTCTGTGGGAGCCTTCTCAGCTTGGTCGATCACCTTCCTAGACCTGGGGGAAGTTGGGAGGACCTTGATCTTAACATAGAGTAGGGAACCCTGATGGCTCCTTGGCCTGGAGAGGGAGGGAGGGGATTGAAGAAAAGCTTGCCTCTGCTCATATTCATTATATTGACTATAGTCAGCTGCTGCTGTTGATAATTTTTCTCTCTCTGCATAGTCCTACTGGAGGTTTTTGGCAGCAAGGACCCATCCTATGGGCACATGAACATGTGTCAACTGTAAAAATTGTTATCTCATATCCATCAGCTGTGCTACATATTATTCAGAAAGGGTATAAATTTAGTTTGCAAACCTTTGGAATGTTACCTGATAAGGTTATTACGCCATATACCCAGGCAGAAATAACTTGGCTGCAACATTTTGCTGAAGATCAGACTTTGTTTTTACACACTAATCCCTGCAGGTTTGATAATCATTATCCTTCTGATAAGTTGGTTACCTTTTTCAAAAATCATCCGGTATGCCTCCCTAAAGTTATTTCTTTGCAGCCTCTGGAAGGGTCACAGAATGTGTTTATTGATTTGCCTTCTACTGGGAGAGCTCTGGTGGCCTCCCCTCCTGATTTTGATATTCAGCCTGTTAATCCTAAACCTGCTCAGGTGGCTGAATTGGTCGTTGTACAAATGACCTTAGAGAAATAGGCTGATATTCCATTTAACCTTTTTACTGACAGTCAATATATAAGCAAAATTCTTGCACCTTTGGAAACTGTAGCTTATATTGCCTCTGTATCTCGAGTCCAGATGCAGTTATTGGCTATTCAAACTTTGCTTTGGGCCAGATCTCTTCCTATTTACGTAGAGCATTTGCAGGCTCATACTGACCTTCCTGGTCCCTTGAGTGAGGGGAATGCATTGGCGGATCAGCTTACTCACCAAATTTGTGCAGTTAGTCAAGAACCTTATGAAGCTGTAGGAAAAAATCTCATAATCATTTTCATCTCAATGCTGGGTCTTTAAGGTTTCATTTTAAGATATCTTGAGAACAAGCCACTGATTGTTAAAAAAATGCTCTTTGTGTGCAGAACTTTTAGCTGTTTACCCATTTGGGAGTTAATCCTCATGGGCTTGCCCCAATCACATATGGAAAATGGATGTTACCCATGTTCCTTCTTTTGGGCATATGCAATATGTTCATGTAACCATGGATACATATTCTCATCTTATTTTAGTCCCAGCTCATACAGGAGAAAATTACAGGATGTTAGAAGTCAGTGTCTCCAGGCTTTTGTCTACATGGGAGTTCCAAAACCTGTAAAATCAGACAATGGGTCAGCCTACACCAGCACTGGCTTTGCTAATTTTTGCTCTGAGTTCTCCATTTCTCATAAAACAGGAATACCTTATAATCCTCAAGGACAAGCTATAGTGGAGTGAGTGCATCGTACACTCAAAGCCTATTTGCATAAAACAAAAAAGGGGAATATGGTTCCACCCCCAGAGATCATTTGTCTTTTATTTTATACATTTAAAATTTTTTGACTGTGGATGCTTAAACTCGTACCACTGCTGACCAGCATTGGCGGCCAGTTTCTTCTGAGATGCCTCATGTGAAATGGAAGAATCTAACAGATGGCACTTGGTATGGTCCATATCCTGTACTGGTGCGGGGAGAGGAGACTGTTTGTGTTTTCCCACAGGATGCTGACTGTCCAATATGGGTACCTGAGAATCTGGTGCATGCTGTGGATTTTCCTGTCCAGAAGTCTGAAGACAGTACAGAGCCAAGAGATCAAATAGACACTGGCTTGTCAACTGAAGACCTGCTGGGATCCTGAGGCACTGGTTGTGTTCCTCTACCTATCAACCCATCCCATGATATTGGCAGCCATTGCTGTGGCTGCCAGAGTGGTTACAGCTGCTGAATTATCTTTAGTCGTCAGTTGCTTCTGCTAGCACAATGGATACCTTATCAAGGCAGGTTACAAATGCCTTGGCCACTCAAATTGAGCTAAATTTACAAATGAATATCGCAGTTAATTTTGCAATTGGCTTTGGTTAAAGCTAGTTTATACAGTAAAAAGCTTATTGCTGTTATTCACAGACACTGGAGTGCAAAATTTACAAATTGGCTCATGAGATTGTTCTAGTTAACACTACCAGGGTTCCTCCCACTAGTGCTGAGACCTTATTTAAAGGGCTTCAATTTGGGCAGACTTATTAAGGATTGAGCAGGCACAGCCTCCTTAAGGAGTGCTTATATGTGCTGGAGCATCATCTTCATGGTTTCATGGTGCCAGAGCCATAGACAAGCTCAGGTCAATGTTGCTACTTAGTGAGTACTCTTAGCTATTGCCCCAGAGGATCTTCAGCACAAATCTGACTGAACATGGTGAGCCAATGACGGGAAAGGTTTTTTGGGGGGCTGCTGCAACCTAAGACAGGAAATGTGTTTTGACCTAGATGCCTTCCCATGATGGGTAAGGGGTAATGCCTGATGTTCAATGCCACCTAAGACAGGCCTAGTAACATAATTTATATAAAAGGGGGACCTGTAGGGCCCATGGGTCTACCCCTGCTCCTGGAGTTCATCTTGAGGACAGTTTCTGGTCAGTCAGCTAAAATATTCTGTTTGTTTCTGTGCTCCCTCTGCCCTGCCTAGTGATTAGTAGTAGGGCATTGTTTACTCCATCTTGGGTGTAGCAATTTCCCACCTGCCTTGGGGTAATTCCTTGTGCAGCAGCTAGATATATAAGGATTTTCCCAAGGTTGAATAAATGACATTTGGCTGATCTCCTTTCAAATGACCCAGATCTCTTATGTGTTCCTGAAATCTCCAGGCCCTTGCCCAGCTGGCGTATGGTATAGTGGCATGCGAACTGCACAAGAGGGTAACACCCAATCAGGTGTTACAATGTATGACCCAAATTAATATAGCTTTGGTCACAGCATGGAAAACAGTAACTAATGGTAAAGATCTATAACTAAATAAATAAGTAAGTTGAAGACTTTTCCATTCTCCCCTTAATGCAAAAATAAAGGTGAAATTTGATGTCTGAAATAATGAGACATTTAAAATAAAGAAGAGGGTGTAAGTACATAGTAAGCATTCAAACAACTACCTATAGCTAATGGGTAGAGATTTGTGACATTTTTTTTTATTTGTGGCTCCTCTTCCTGGAGATAGGGTAAAATAAAGGTAGAATCAGCCTGAAACTTTAGGTAACAACTGCAAATTAATCAAGCTAAAAGTCTTACAACAGACACCATAGCTCATCCTCAGTCACTCTGATCAGCAGCCAAGGAAAGACTTGTATACACAGAAATATATAAAAGCACACTCACACATAGATGTACTTCTCTCCTGACTCCGAGGAAAATGAGGAATATTGACAATAGTTATTTTTAAAATATGAGGTGAAAGTTAATAAAGCAGACTCAGCTTCCAGTTCTGCATGTCTGTCAGGGGCCATTCAGTCTAAATAAAAGATTGAAAAATTGTCAGTTCCATTTGGGTTTCAGGAGAAAAGCCTAACAGGGACAGGTTAATACAGAGAATTGTAAGATGCCTAAAGAGAATGTTCATTAAAAACCAGTGCAGGAACAGTAAACCCATAACTATAAGGCTAGGCATGAGCAAGTCTAAGAAGGAAATATGAACTTCAATTTCTTCTAGTTTTTCTTGCTTTAGTGAGCAGAAAAATTAAGACATGGGCTCCTGGTGCTCTGTCAGACATGGTCATACCAATCTTGGAGCCTTCTTTTTCATAAGAACATGGGTGTAAAATTTCTCACTAAATACAAAATGCAAACTGAATATGAGAACACATCCAAAACAGTATCAGCTATAATAACTATAATAAAGTAGCCTTCTTCCCAGAGATGCAGGAATTGATCAACAAACATAAAATGATAAATGTAATGTACCACATAAACAGACTGAAAGGAAAAAAAATAACCATTCCAATAAATGTAGGAAAGGTCTTTGAAAAAAAATCCAACACCCCTTCGTGATAAAAGTCCTGGAAAGACTAGGGATCCAAGGGATATACCTCAGAGTAATGGAGGAAGTTTACAGTAAGCACACAACCAGCATCAAACTAAATGATGATAAACTCAAAGCACTTTTACTAAAATCTGGTACAACTTAAGCTTGCCCACTCTCCCCATACTTATTCAATAAACTACAAGAAGTCTTAAATAGTGAAGTAATATAAATGGAGAAGAGTAAAAAAATTAGGAAGGAAATAAGCTAAAATATCTTCATTTGCAGATATGACTGTATATATTTGTGACCCTGAAACTTCCACCAGGAAATACGTATAGTTCATAAGAAAAAATTCAGGCAAATAACACCTTTTACAACAATCTCAAAAAACTATATAATAATAATAGTAAAATATTCATGAGTATGGCAATAGGATCTGGACATTTCTGGCACCCTCTCCTCAGCTGCCCAAGGACCTAGCTGGGGGGCGTCTTCCTGGACACCTGGGAACCCCTCTAGAGTCAAGTCTCTGCCAACCCTAGAATGGCTCCCTTAAGTAAGATATATAATTCCTTGTTCCCATATCCACCCTTCCTATATCCCAACCATCCTATTCCCCCAAGCTCTTCCCATCCTCCACTTCACACTTTTCTCGCCCCATCCCCCCTCCCCCATCCCACCCCACCCCTATGTTCCCATTTTTTGTCCGGCAATCTTGTCTACTTCCAGGACAACGGCAATGAACGTGAACTCTACAGCATGGACGGGCTCACTGTGAGCCTTGTCAGTTTGGTTGCTCACCTTCCTGGACTTAGGGGGAGCTGGGAGGACCTTGGACTTAACATAGTGAAGGGAACCCTGATGGCTCTTTGTCTTGGAGAGGGGTGGAGTGGGGGTATGGGTGGAAGGGAGGGGAGGGAAGGGGGAGAAGGAGGGAAGGAGATGGAAATCTTTAATAAAAAAATGAGGAAAAAAAAAGAAAGAGGAAAAGGAAAAGGCAACTAAAACATTTCATAAATAGCTTTATAAACAACAAACGAACTTTATGTAGAGAAACTTATAGCCTGTAAACTGACATTTAATAATTAAATAAGAATTATATTTTGTTGTGAAAAAAAATTTAAAATAATAATAATAGTAAAAATACCCATCCTACCAAAATCAATCCCTAGCAAACACATCCAACACAATCCTCATCAAAATTTCAACAGAATTCTTTACAGAACTTGGAAGGACAATACTCAATTTCATATGGAAAGGCAAAAAGCCCAGAATAGCTAATATAATCCTGACCAGTGAAGGAATTTCCAGAGATATCATGTTTCCTAATTTCAAGCTGGACTATGGAGTTATAGTAATAAATATGGATGATATTGGCATAAAACAGATATATTGGTCAATGGAAGAGGATCAAAGGCCCAGACAGAAATCTACAAACCTACAGACACCTGATGTTTTTAAAGGAAGACAGAAATACATACGGAAAAAAGAAAGCATCTTTAACAAATGGTACTTGTCAAACTGTATGTCTGCATATGGAAGAATTTAAAGAGATCCATAGTTATCCCTCCACAAAAATCAAGTAAAAGTTGATTATAGACCTCAACATAAAACCAGACACACTGAACATGATAGAAGAGAAAGTCGGAAATAGCCTTCAATGCTCTGACACAGGAGACAGATTACTAAACAGAACACCAGTAGGGCAGACAATAAGATTAATAATCAATAAATGAGACATCATGAAACCAAAAACTAACATCATGCTGCCCACAAACCCCATTCAATACATTTGGATTAATTTAAGATACAAGACCTAGGTAAGAATACATCTGAGCCACTGGGCAAACAGTATTGCTATTAATATTGCTTCTGTGTGATTATTTGTGTCTTATTGAAATAAGTGTTTTATTCACAGACTTAGTG
Source organism: Arvicola amphibius (assembly GCF_903992535.2). Classification (NCBI taxonomy): domain Eukaryota; kingdom Metazoa; phylum Chordata; class Mammalia; order Rodentia; family Cricetidae; genus Arvicola; species Arvicola amphibius. The sequence goes on along the minus strand of NC_052048.2, from coordinate 77,914,485 downwards.
TCTGGGACAGGAAAGTGCAGTCTCCATTTACACCAAGAAGCTTCTATAAAGCAAAGGGCACACTGTCAATAGGACAAAATGGAATCCTGTAGAATGGAAAAAAGATTTTTATCAGCCCCACATTCAAAAGAGGAGTAATATCCAAGCTATATAAAGAACTGAAGAAACTAGACATCACAAACCAAACAATCCAATTTAAAAATGGGATATAGGTCTAAACAGAGAATATTAATAGAGAAATTTCAAATGGCTAAGAAACACTTAAAAGAAATATTCAACATTCTTAACAAACAGGTAAATAAAAATCAAAACAATTTGGGATTCCTTCTTACACCTGTCAGATTGACTAGGATCAAAAACACAAGGGACAGCCCATGTTAGAAAGGATATGGAGGAAGGGGCACATTCTTCTGTTGCTGATGGGAGCACAAACTTGTACAGTTACTATGCAAATAAATATGGCAGTTCTTCAGAAAATTGGGAATTGATATTCCTCAAGGCTCAGTCATACCATTTTTGGGCACAAACTGAAGGACACTCCATACTACAACAATGACACTTGTTCAGCAATGTTTATAGCAGTTTTATTCATAGTAACTAGAAACTCAAAACAACCTAAATGTCCTCAAATGGGGAATGGATAAAGAAAATGTGGTAAATTTACACAATGGAGTATTACTTAGCTGTAAGAACAAAACAAAACAAAAAACTCAAAAAACAACAACAAAAAGCAACATTATGAAACTTTGAGGTAAATGGATGTAACTAGAAAAATCATCCTGAATGAGGAGTCACAGACATAGAAAGTCAAACATGATATGCATGTAAATATTAACTTTTAATATATTTGTGCTGAGCAAATGCACCTCAACAAATATCAAACACTATTATAAGATAGAAAGACAAGAAGGTGTATTTTCTTGATGCAAAATCATATTCACCATTAACATGGTAAACTGTGGTGAGAACTGTCTTAGTCTCTACCTATGAAAAGCAGAAGAGGAGACAGCATCAGGAAATGTGTACCAGGAAAAGGAGGCATGGATTAGATATTCTACATGATCAAACAACATGTTTTCTCTAATTTGTGGATCCTATACTGTTACGAATACCGTGGTAGTTTGAACAGCATTGTCCCTCACAGACCTATGCATTTGAATGATTGGCCCTTAGCAGGTTTGCACCTTTTGGAGGAAGTGTGTCAATGTGTATGTGGGCTTTTATTTCCCAGAAGATCAAACCATTTCACTTATACTGCTTACTGCTCAAGATATGGAACTCTCAGTTACCACCTTAGCTCCAAGTCTGCCTGCATGTTGCCATGCTTTCTGCCAGGATGATAATGGACTGAAATTCTGAACTGTAAGCCAGCCCATAATTAGTGTTTTCCATTATAACAGTTGCTCTTGTCATGGTGTCACTTTCAGAAATACTACCCTATATAAGACAGATACTTAAATCTTCATGTGTACATGTGTGTGTGCATGCATGCATGTGTGCGTGTGTGCACATGTGTGTGTAATTGTGTGTGCATCTGTTTTTATTTGAATATGTTTGGGCACATGTGTATGTCACATAAAAATGTAAGAGTGACTATGGGAATGTACAAGGTTAGTTGCAGGTAAGGCAGGGGTCAGAAAGGAGAAATCAAGGGGCACAAATATTGTCAAAATTTATGGCATTATTTTTTTTCTTCTTTTTTTTTCTCATGGTTTATTTTTTTTATATTTAAAAATTTCCATCTCCTTTCCTCCTCCTCATCAGGACCTTGGGAGCTCAGTCCAGTGCTCCAATGTGGGGCTCAGTCACCTTCCCCATCTGTCGCCAGCTGGAGGTTCCCTCACGGTCCTGACTTTCTTTCTCATGTTCTCCCTCCTTCTGCTCCTCATCAGGACCTTGGGAGCTCAGTCCGGTGCTCCAATGTGGGGCTCTGTCATTTTCTTCATCTATCGTCAGGTGGAGGTTCTATGGTGATATGCAAGAAATTCATCAGTATGGTTATAGGAACTGGCCTTTTCAGGCTCCCTCTCCTCAGCTGCCCAAGGAACTAACTGGGGGCGTCTCCCTGGAAACCTGGGAACCCCTCTAGGGTCAAGTCTCTTGACAACCCTCAGGTAGCTCCTTAAATTAAGATATATGCTTCGCTGCTCCCATATCCACCCTTCCTATATGCCGAGCATCCCATTCCTCTGAGCTCCCCCCATTCTCCCCTTCACATTTTTCTCTCCCCATCTGCCCTTGGCCCAGTCTCGCCCAACCCTCAAGTTCCCAATTTTGCCTGGCGATCGTGTCTACTTCCAATATCCAGGAGGATTACTATATCTTTTTTTGGGAGTTCACCTTCTTATTATCTTCTCAAGGATCCCAAATTTATAGGCTCAATGTCCTTTAATTATGGCTAGAAACCGATTATGAGTGAGTATATCCCATGTTCATCTTTTTGGGTCTGGGTTACCTCACTCAGAATAGTGTTTTCTATTTCCATCCATTTGCCTGCAAAATTCAAGATGTCATTGTTTTTTACCGCTGAGTAGTATTCTAGCATGTATATATTCCACAGTTTCTTCATCCATTCTTCCACTGAAGGGCATCTAGGTTGTTTCCAGGATCTGGCTATTACAAATAATGCTGCTATGAACATAGATGAGCATATGCTTTTGTTGTATGATTGGGCATCTCTTGGGTAGATTCCCAATAGTGGAATTGCTGGGTCCTGGGGTAGGTTGATCCCGAATTTCCTGAGAAACCGCCACACTGCTTTCCAAATTGGTTGCACAAGTGTGCATTCCCACCAGCAATGGATGAGTGTACCCCTGACCCCACAACCTCTCCAGCAAAGGTTATTATTGGTGTTTTGGATTTTAGCCAATCTGACAGGTGTAAGATGATATCTCAAAGTTGTTTTGATTTGCATTTCCCTGATAGCTAGGGAGGTTGAGCATGACCTTAAGTGTCTTTTGGCCATTCGAACTTCTTCTGTTGAGAATTCTCTGTTCAGTTCAGCGCCCCAATTTTTAATTGGGTTAATTGGCATTTTACCGTCTAGTCTCTTGAGTTCCTTATATATTTTAGAGATCAGACCTTTGTCAGTTGCAGGGTTGGTGAAGATCTTTTCCCAGTCAGTAGGCTGCCTTTGTGTCTTTGTGACAATGTCCTTTGCTTTACAGAAGCTGCTCAACTTCAGGAGGTCCCATTTATTCAATGTTGCCCTTAATGTCTGTGCAGCTGGGGTTATGCGCAGGAAACGGTTCCCTGTGCCCATTTGTTGTAGAGTACTTCCCACTTTCTCCTCTATCAAGCTCAATGTGTTCAGATTAATATTGAGGTCTTTAATCCATTTGGACTTGAGTTTTGTGCATGGTGATAGACACGGATCTACTTTCATTCTTCTACAGGTTGACATCCAGTTATGCCAGCATCATTTGTTGAAGATGCTTTCTTTCTTCCATTGTGTGCTTTTAGCTCCTTTATCAAAAATCAGGTGTTCGTAGGTTTGTGGTTTAAGATCCGGGTCTTCTATACGATTCCATTGGTCAACTTCTCTGTTTTTATGCCAATACCAAGCTGTTTTCAATACTGTAGCTTTGTAATAGAGTTTGAAGTCAGGGATGGTAATGCCTCCAGAAGTACCTTTATTGTATAAGATTTTTTTGGCTATCCTGGGTTTCTTGTTTTTCCATATAAACTTGATTATTGTCCTCTCAATATCTGTGAAGAATTTTAATGGGACCTTGATTGGGATTGCATTGAATCTATAGATTGCTTTTGGTAGAATTGCCATTTTTACTATGTTGATCCTCCCAATCCACGAGCAGGGCAGATCCTTCCATTTTCTGGTATCCTCTTCAATTTCATAATCGGTTTCTAGCCATAATTAAAGGACATTGAGCCTATAAATTTGGGATCCTTGAGAAGATAATAAGAAGGTGAACTCCCAAAAAAAGATATAGTAATCCTCCTGGATATTGGAAGTAGACACGATCGCCAGGCAAAATTGGGAACTTGAGGGTTGGGCGAGACTGGGCCAAGGGCAGATGGGGAGAGAAAAATGTGAAGGGGAGAATGGGGGGAGCTCGGAGGAATGGGATGCTCGGGATATAGGAAGGGTGGATATGGGAGCAGGGAAGCATATATCTTAATTTAAGGAGCTACCTGAGGGTTGTCAAGAGACTTGACCCTAGAGGGGTTCCCAGGTTTCCAGGAAGACGCCCCCAGTTAGTTCCTTGGGCAGCTGAGGAGAGGGAGCCTGAAAAGGCCAGTTCCTATAACCATACTGATGAATTTCTTGCATATCACCATAGAACCTCCACCTGACGATAGATGAAGAAAATGACAGAGCCCCACATTGGAGCACCGGACTGAGCTCCCAAGGTCCTGATGAGGAGCAGAAGGAGGGAGAACATGAGAAAGAAAGTCAGGAACGTGAGGGAACCTCCAGCTGGCGACAGATGGGGAAGGTGACTGAGCCCCACATTGGAGCACTGGACTGAGCTCCCAAGGTCCTGATGAGGAGCAGAAGGAGCGAGAACATGAGGGAGAAAGTCAGGAACGTGAGGGGTGCGTTCACTCATGGAGACGGCGGGACAGAACTAAAGGGAGATCACCAACTCCAGTTGGAATGGGACTGATGGATCATGCGACCAAACCCGTCTCTCTGAATGTGGCCAACAGCGGGGGCTGACTGAGAAGCAAAGGACATTGGCGCTGGGCTCTGATTCTTCTGCATGGACGGGCTCTGTGGGAGCCTTCTCAGCTTGGTCGATCACCTTCCTGGACCTGGGGGGAGTTGGGAGGACCTTGGACTTAGCATAGAGTGGGGAACCCTGATGGCTCCTTGGCCTTGAGAGGGAGGGAGGGGTGGTATGGGTGGAGGGAAGGGGAGGGAAGGGGGAGAAGGAGGGGCGGGAAGGGGGAGGAGGAGCGGAGGGAGGGGGAGGAGGAAGGAAGGAGATGGAAATTTTTAAATATAAAAAAAAAATAAACCATGAGGAAAAAAAAACTCAAGTTCAAATGGATTAAAGACCTCAATATCAATCTGAACACACTGAACCTGTTAGAGTAGAAAGTGGGAAGTACTCTACAACATTTGGGCACAGGAGACTGTTTCCTACGTATAGCCCCAGCAGCACAGACATTAAGGGCAACATTGAATAAATGGGACCTCCTGAAGCTGAGCAGCTTCTGTAAAGCAAAGGACACTGTCACTAACACAAAAAGGCAGCCTACTGACTGGGAAAAGATCTTCACCAACCCCACAACAGACAAAGGTCTGATCTCCAAAATATATAAGGAACTCAAGAGGCTAGACTTTAAAATGCTAATTAACCCAATTAAAAAATGGGGCACTGAACTGAACAGAGAATTCTCAACAGAAGAAGTTCGAATGGCCAAAAGTCACTTAAGGTCTTGCTCAACCTCCTTAGCAATCAGGGAAATTCAAATCAAAACAACATTGAGATATCATCTTACACCTGTAAGATTGGCTAAAATCAAAAAGACCAATGATAGCCTTTGCCTGAGAGGATGTGGAGTAAGGGGTACACTCATCCATTGCTGGTGGGAATGCACACTTGTGCAACTGCTTTGGAATGCAGTGTGGCGGTTTCTCAGGAAATTCGGGATCAACCTACCCCAGGACCCAGCAATCCCACTGTTGGGAATTTACCCAAGAGATGCCCAAACATATTAAAAAAGCATTTGTTCAACTATGTTTATAACAGCATTATTTGTAATAGCCAGAACCTGGAAACAACCTAGATGCCCTTCAGTGGAAGAATGGATTAAGAATGTGTGGAATATATACATATTAGAGTACTACTCGGCGGTAAAAAACAATGACATCTTGAATTTTGCATGCAAATGGATGGAAATAGAAAACACCATCCTGAGTGAGGTAACCCAGGCCCAAAAAGATGAACATGGGATGTACTCACTCATAATTGGTTTCTAGCCATAAATAAAGGACATCGAGCCTATAATTTGAAAAAAAAAATCCTAGAGAAGATATATAAGAAGGTGAATCCAAAGAAAAACATATAGTTATCCTCCTGGATATTGGAATAGACAAGATTGCCGGACAAAAAATGGGAACTTGGGGTGGGGTGGGATGGGGGAAGGGGGGGGGGAAGGGGAGAGAAAAGTGTGAAGTGGATAATGGGAAGAGCTTGGGGGAATAGGATGGTTGGGAAATAGGAAGGGTGGATATGGCAACAAGGAATTATATATCTTAATTAAGGGAGCCATTCTAGGCTTGGCAGAGACTTGACTCTAGAGGGGTTCCCAGGTGTCCAGGAAGACGCCCCCAGCTAGTTCCTTGGGCAGCTGAGGAGAGGGAGCCATAAATGTCCAGATCCTATTGCCATACTCATGAATATCTTGCATATCACCATAGAACCTTCACCTGGCATTGGATGGAGAAAATGACAGAGCCCCACATAGAAGCACCGGATTTAGCTCCCAAGGTCCTGATGAGAAGCAAAAGGAGGAACATCATGAGCAAGGAAGTCAGGACCGTGAGGAGTGCGTTTTCCCATTGAGACAGTGGGACAGATCTAACGGGAGACAACCAAGTCCAGTTGGAATGGGACTGATGGAACAGGGGACCAAACTGGACTCTCTGAATGTGGCTGACAGTGGAGGAGGACTGAGAAACCAAGGACAACGGCGATGAGCATGAACTCTACAGCATGGCGGGCTCACTGTGAGCCTTGTCAGTTTGGTTGCTCACCTTCCTGGACTTAGGGGGAGCTGGGAGGACCTTGGACTTAACATAGTGAAGGGAACCCTGATGGCTCTTTGGCTTGGAGAGGGGCGGATTGGGGGTATAAGTGGAAGGGAGGGGAGGGAAGGGGGAGAAGGAGGGGAGGAGATAGAAATTTTTAATAAAAAAATGAGAAAAAAAAGAACATGACAAGGCTGTCCACTGTCTCCATATCTCTTTAATATGGTGCTTGAAGTTTTTGCAATAGCAATAAGACAGCATAAGGATATCAAGGGGATTGAATTGGAAAGGAAGACGTTAAACTTTTGTTATTTGCAGATAGTATGATAGTGTACATGAGTGACCCCAATAACTCTACCAAAGAACTCTTACAGCTGATAAAGACCTTTAGTAATGTGGTAGGATACAAGATCAACTCCAAAAAATCAGTTGCCCTCCTATACACAAAGGATAAAGAAGTAGAGGCAAAAATCAGAGAAGCATCACCTTTCACAATAGCCACAAATAGCATAAATTATCTTGGGGTAACTCTAACCAATGAAGTGAAAGATCTATTTGACAAGAACTTTAAATCATTGAAGAAAGAAATTGAAGAGGATACCAAAAAATGGAAGGATTCCCCTTGCTCTAGGATTGGGAGGATCAACATAGTAAAAATGGCAATTCTACCAAAAGCAATCTAGAGATTCAATGCAATCTCCATTAAAATCCCATCAAAATTCTTCACAGACCTTGAGAGAACAATTATCAACATTATATGGAAAAACAAAAAGCCCAGAATAGCCAAATCAATCCTATTCAATAAAGGAACTTCTGGAGGCATTACCATCCCTGACTTCAAACTCTATTACAGAGCTACAGTATTGAAAACAGCTTGGTATTGGCATAAAAACAGAGAAGTCAACCAATGGCATCGAATGGAAGACCCAGATATTAACCCACAAAACTATGAACAGCTGATTTTTGACAAAGGAGCTAAAATTATACAATGGAAGAAAGAAAGCATCTTCAACAAATGGTGCTGGCATAACTGGATGTGCAACCAGTAGAAGATTGAAAATAGATCCATATCAATTACTATGCACAAGACTCAAGTCCAAATGCATTAAAGACCTCAATATCAATCTGAACACACTGAATCTGTTAGAGCAGAAAGTGGGAAGTACTCTACAACATTTGGGCACATGAGACCACTTCCTATGTACAACTCCAGCAGCACAGGCATTAAGGGCAACATTGAATAAATGGGACCTCCTGAAACTGAGAAGCTTCTGTAAAGCAAAGGACACTGTCATTAACACAAAAGTGCTACCTACTGACTGGGAGAAGATCTTCACTAACCCCAAACAGACAAACGTCTGATCTCCAAAATATATAAAAAACTCAATAAACTAGATTTTAAAATGCTAATTAACCCAATTAAAAATGGGGCTCTGAACTGAATAGAGAATTTTCAACTAAAGAAGTTCAAATGGCCAAAAGACACTTAAAGTCATGCTCAACCTCCTTAGCCATCAGGGAAATGCAAATCAAAACAACTTTGAGATACCATCTTACACCTGTCAGAATGGCTAAAATCAAAAACACTAATGATAGCCTTTGCTGAAGAGGATGTGGAATAAGGGGTACACTCATCCACTGCTGGTGGGAATGCAAACTTGTGCAACCACTTTGGAAATCAGTATGTCGGTTTGTCAAGAAATTAGGAATCAACCTCCCTCAGGATCCAGTAATACCACTCTTGGGTATGTACCCAAGAGATGCCCTATCATACTACAAAAGCATTTGTTCAACTATATTCATAGCAGCACTATTTGTAATAGCCAGAACCTGGAATCAACTTAGATGCCCTTCAATGGAGGAATGGATAAAAAATGTGTGGAATATATACACATTAGAGTACTACTCAGCGGTAAAAACCAATGACATCTTGAACTTTGCATGCAAATGGATGGAAATACAGAACACTATTCTGAGTGAGGTAACCCAGACCCAAAAGTATGAATTTGGTATTTACTCACTCATCAGTTGATTCTAGACATAAATAAAAGTCATTGAGCCTATAATTCCAGATCCTATAGAAGCTAAATAAGAAGGTGAACCCAAAGGAAAACATATAGTTATCCTCCTGGATATTGGAAGTATATTAGATTGCCAGGCAAATATTGGGATCTTGGGGGTGGGGGTGGGGCGGTTAGGGGTGATGGTGTGATGTGGAGAGAAAAGTGAGGATGGGGGGATGGGGAGACCCTGGGGGAAAGAGATGGTTGGGATGGAGGAAGGGTGGATTCGGGTGCAGGGAAGAAGATATCTTAATTAAGGGAGCTATTTTAGGGTTAGCAAGAGACTTCACTCTTGAGGGGGTCCCAGGTATCCATGGAGATGTCCCCAGCTAGTTCCTTGGGCAGCTGAGGAGGGGGAGCCTGAAATGGCCCTTTCCTATAGCCATACTGATGAATATCTTGCATATCACCATAGAAGCTTCATCTGGTGATGGATGGAGATAGAGACAGAGACCCACATTGGAGTGCAGGACTGATCTCCCAAGGCCCAAAATAGGAGCTGTAGGAGGGAGAACATGTGCAAGGAAGTCAGGACTGTGAGGAGTGTGCCAACCCACTGAGACTCCGGGGCTAGTCTAATGGAAGCTTACGAAGGTCAGCTCAACTGGGACTGAAAAAGCATGGGATCAAGCCGGATTCTCTGAACGTGGCTGACAATGAGGGCTGACTGAGAATCCAAGAACAATGGCACTGGGTTTTGATCCTACCGCATGTACTGGCTTTTGGGGAGCCTAGTCTGTTTAGAGGCGCACCTTCCTGGACCTAGATGGTGTGGGTTGGACCTTGGACTTCCCACAGGGCAGGGAACCCTGACTGCTCCTTGGACTGGAAATGGAGGGGCAGGGGAGCTAAGGAAGGGAGAAGGAAATGGGAGGTGGGGAGGAGCTGGTAATTTTTAATAACAATAATAAAAAAAATAAAAAGAACTAGAGTATCAATGCTGAATTTTTTTCACAAAACACAAATATAAACTAATTAACTTTGAGGAAGGTCACACTCTGTCTTAATTGTCTTAGTTATTACAAATAATGCTGCTATGAATATAGTTGAACAAATGCTTTTTAATTGTGATCAAGTCATGAAGAAACTATGGGATAGCATTCTATAAGAGACAGGCAAGAACTGAGGACAGTTCAGACAGACATGATGTTCACTACTGTCTGTACCTTGGATGAAGGTGCCAAATATTTCAAGAACCCAATACAGATGTTTACTTTCATGCAGAACATTGGTAGCAGTTAAATTTTCTAAAAGAGAGTGACTCTTTCATAATTGACATTTTCATTTTGTGTTCATATTGTTTAGTCTCTCTCTCTCTCTCTCTCTCTCTCTCTCTCTCACACACACACACACACACACACACACACACACACATATATATATATATATATATATATATATATATATGCTAAATAAAGATTCAGTTCTAGGTTTCCCCTTAATACTATTAATTTGGAGAGAAGTATCTCAGTCTACAACTAGGAAAAGCAGAAGAAGAGACATTATCAGGGGATGTGTACCAGGAGCAGCAGGCATGGATTAGATATTCTACATGATTAAACATCATGTTTTCTTTAATTTTAAATCCTATATTGTTACAAATACTGTGGTAGTTTGATGGGCACTGGCCCCCATAGCCTCATGTATTTAAATGATTGACCCTTAGCAGATATGTCCCTGTTGGAGAAAGTGAGTCAATGTGAAGGTGGGCTTTTATTTCTTGGAAGCTCAAACCATTTCACTTATACTACCTACAGTTTAAGATATAGAACTCTCAGCTACCTCTTTAGCACCAAGTCTGTCTGCATGCAGCCATGCTTCCTGCCAGGGTGATAATGGACTTACATTCTGAACTGTAAGCCAGCACTAACTAAACGTTTTCCTTTATAAAAGTTGCTCTTGTCCTGGTGTCACTTCCAGAAATATTACCCTAAATAAGACAGATACCTAAATTTGTACACGCAAGTGTGTGTGTGTGTGTGTGTGTGTGTATGTGTGTGTGTGTTTGTATTTGTTTATGTGTGTGTGTGTGTCTGTTTACATTTGAATGTCTTTGGGTACATGTGTATGTCACATAAAAATGTAAGAATGACTATGGGAATGAAGGAGGTTAGTTGCAGGGAAGGTGGGAGTTAGAAAGGAGAAAACAAGGGGGATGAATATTGTCAAAATGTGTGGCATTGTTTTTGAAACTAAAAATTATGACAAAATATATATTATGACTCAAAATATGACAAAAACCAAAGTTAACCAGAAACTTGAGAGAAATTCTCAGGAGTCCAAGAGTTACAGAGACTTCCAGCGTTTGGCAAAAGCAAAAGTCCAGTTTTCTTCCAGATCAATTAGATGGATTATCGTCTGGCAGTCTCTTGATTTCCGCCCATGACGAAACAAGTTAAACTTTTTTGTTTCAGAATTATACAAATAGTGAATTTATCATTACCAACCCACAGATTTTGTTCAGATGAAATAAAACATAAAAGTAAAATCATACTCATATGATTTTACTTTATTTTTTAAGGACCTTCATTACAAAGGCTCTAGAAGGCCATTTGTTCATTAATTTCCTACTTGAGTTTTCATCAGTGAGTCAGGCACTCCACCTCTCATGCAGAGAGGGAAGTGTGCAGGTCCAGGACTGTGTGTGGTGTAGGCAGCTGGTGAGACTCTCAGATGAGGTTTTTGTTGGAGGCTGAAGCACTGTGGGAGGCCAGCTGCTATACTGCTGACAGTAGTAATCTGCTAGGTCTTCAGCCTGCACACTACTGATGGTGAGAGTGAAATCTGTCCCAGATCCACTGCCTGTGAAGCGATCAGGTACCCCAGTGTACCGAGTGGACGCTGAGCGGATTAGCAGTTTAGGAGCCTGCCCTGGTTTCTGTTGGTACCATGCTATAGCTGTGCCCACATTTTGACTGGACTTACAGCTAATAATGGCTTTTTCTTCTACTGATACAGGTAGTGATTTGGGAGACTGGGTCATCACAATATCCCCATAAGTACCTGCAATCAGAGATAAGCAGTAGTTATATAGAAATAAAGACTTCATGATACAAATATTGAAATTTAAAAATTTTCTAATGGCATTATGCCTGCATACTATAAACTTCCAACAGGAAATAGTTATTTCTCTACAAATGAATTATTTTAAGATATTATAATACTTTTAAATGTCTCACCAGACACACAGAAAAGCAGAAACATGAAGATCTGGGTCTGTGACTCCATATTAATGCCTCTGCCTGTCTGGCACAAATTCAGTTCTCTGAGTATATCGTGGTTTGTAAATATATGAGGCTCTGGGATGTCCTGTAAGGAATTATGCAAAGCAGTCATCAAATAAGGAAGTAAATTGTCTCAGCAGTGGGGTGTGAGATTATTCAGCTCATATAAACAGTCAAAAATACCATCAAAGAGAGTAAAAATATCACTCAGAACAAAGTCAACACAGAAGTTAAAGGACCAACATTGAGCTCTCAGACCATACATGACTATATGTTCTCATGACAGGCCTCTAATCACAATCAAAGACATTTGTAGCAGATAAGTTTTACAGATATCACTTAGAAATACCCTTGGTTACAATCCAGAGGAAGCATTAAATATCCAGGAAAATAATAAGAAAAAAGAGAAGAGGGAGCAGGGCAAGTGGAAAGGAATAAAGGAAGAAAAGGAGATGGGAAAGGAGTGGAGTGGAAGGTAAGAAAGAAGAGAATGGAGAAGAGGATATGGAAGTTAGACTGTGGTCAGAGGGGAATATGAGGGGAAGAGAGGCAGAAAGCAAAGAGAATGAAGGATAAATATTTTCAAAGAAATTTGTTTTGGCTTGATACTCAGCTCAGTGTTAAGAGCATTTAGTGATATTTTAGAGGACCCAGATTTGTTTCCATGAACTCACATGATAGTTCTCAGCCATCCCTAATTCCGTTCATGGCACTCACATGGCACACATACATAGATATATACATTTTGAGATGTGAATCCTCAGTTCCTGTTAGAACTACCATATCTTCTGCCTAATGCTTCTTTTTTCATTATATGAAAATTTTAATACTTACTATAATAATGAATAATAATCCAAATGCTTACATGCTTAAAAATACCACAATGGGACGGCAAGAGAACATCTTAAATCTGAATCAGAATTTCCACAAAATCCAACAGTCAAAGCAAATTCTGTATTTTATGAAATACTCCAAGAGTTTTCACATTTCCCTGGAATACTTTCTGTGAAGTACAAGTCAATAGGGGAAATATATTTAAAGACTTTCATTAATTATTATAAAAAACAAGCTTCCTATGTAGATCGCTTTCTCCCAGAAAAACCTAACTGGAATCAGTGCATATCAAACATTACTGCTGTGAGATTAATGTAAAATATTTGCGTCTGCAGACTTGAAGCAGTGACTAATTATTTTTTATAACAATGTTTATTCTAACACCAAAACGTAATAGAACCTAGTGCACATTTTGAAAACAAAAGACAGTAATGAGTGAAAGTTATTGGATTAGTCTTAAACAGGTCAAGGAACGCTACATTATAATGGAATCTAGAGTAAGTGTTGTAAGGACCTCAGTCTTCAAAAGAAATGATCACAGGTGGACACTGAAAACATTAAATTGCCTTATATTTTTGAATAGCTACAGTCTACGAAAGGAACCTCTCTTTGCATGTCATATGAATGGACTCATTATTTTAAAATGTGTATTGAAATGTATGAAGAAATATTACTTATACCTAGATCCATATGGATATTTTTGCAGGTATGTATGACCTATTCTCTTCATATTAACAAAGAGATAAGAAAATGAATAACCCAGTCCTTTAAACTACTGACCTGTTATATCCTAAAATTGCAAGAGACAGCAAATAAGAAATCATTATCAATAAAGTCCCCACTGAAATATCCATGGGATCGTCCATCAATGCTGTTGAAAATAAGAATTAGAAAACAACTGATTTGCAGGAGGAATTTTTATGCACAGGGCTGGATCATTATTTTTCAGAACCTAAATCAATATTTTGAATTGTTCCTTTGGAACCTCTGAGATTTGTACATCCCAGAACAATCTACCACTATAAATCACAAGTAGATTAGAGCTTTCCCCTTATTTTGTGCAGTGTGAGAAGGGTGATTTTTAAAAGGAAAATGGGAAAAATTCTACATTTCAATGCATGCCAAACAGACAGATTTGTTCTAGGCAAACATGCACATTGAAAATGAGTGTTCAGGCATAAAAACCTCTCACAACTCATTGTATTTCTGAAATTCTTAGAGTGATTTTATGGCTGGCTGTAGGTAAGATCTAGTTTTATGTCCTAAACTAACTAAAAACTGTGCTAAACACTGTGCTAAGATAAAATGCATTTTCTTCAACTTTCCTAGGCTACCAACATTCAGCTCACTAAAATAATGAGAATTTTACAGTAAGCATGTACTTTCATTCAATGCTTAATCCACCTGAAACCTGAGCATGGTTTTGCCTCAAGACAATGGAACAGGCATATTTAGGCTGAAAGATCCTTTTTTTCAGATATAAAAATGCTGTCTTACAAAACCCTTAAGATCAAAGCTAGTTCCATATCCAGTGGAGAATTTTTTGCCCGTGTTGTATTTTGTTACAACACAGAAATAACTATATTTAAGAGTTACACTACAACTTCTAGAGGAATATTGTTTGCACATGACAGTGATATGCTGACCTATTTCATCACTGCATCTCCATATAGTCCATTTGGTACACGACAACTAGCTTCTCCAATAACTTGTTTTTCAGATGTTCACAAAATCCCTGTGGGTAACAATGCATTTTGCTTCAGAATTGATAAAATTTCCTTGGTGTTTTTTCATTATTATTAAAAATTTCTGCCTCCTCCCCACCTCCCATTTCCCTCTCCCTTCCTTAGCTCCCCTGCCCCTCCCTTTCCAGTCCAAGGAGCAGTCAGGGTTCCCTGCCCTGTGGGAAGTCCAAGGTCCAACCCACACCATCTAGGTCCAGGAAGGTGCGCCTCTAAACAGACTAGGCTCCCCAAAAGCCAGTAGGATCAAAACCCAGTGCCATTGTTCTTGGATTCTCAGTCAGCCCTCATTGTCAGCCACGTTCAGAGAATCCAGCTTGATCCCATGCTTTTTCAGTCCCAGTTGAGCTGGCCTTCGTAAGCGTCCATTAGACTAGCCCCGGAGTCTCAGTGGGTTGGCATACTCCTCACAGTCCTGACTTCCTTGCACATGTTCTCCCTCCTACAGCTCCTATTTTGGGCCTTGGGAGATCAGTCCTGCACTCCAGTGTGGGTCTCTGTCTCTATCTCCATCCATCGCCAGATGAAGCTTCTATGGTGATATGCAAGATATTCATCAGTATGGCTATAGGAAAGGGCCATTTCAGGCTCCCCCTCCTCAGCTGCCCAAGGAACTAGCTGGGGACATCTCCATGGATACCTGGGACCCCCTCAAGAGTGAAGTCTCTTGCTAACCCTAAAATAGCTCCCTTAATTAAGATATCTTCTTCCCTGCACCCCTATCCACCCTTCCTCCATCCCAACCATCTCTTTCCCCCAGGGTCTCCCCATCCCCCCATCCTCACTTTTCTCTCCACATCACCCCATCACCCCTTACCGCCACCCTACCCTCACCCCCAAGATCCCAATATTTGCCTGGCAATCTAGTATACTTCCAATATCCAGGAGAATAACTATATGTTTTCCTTTGGGTTCACCTTCTTATTTAGCTTCTCTAGGATCTGGAATTATAGGCACACTGATCTTTATTTTTGCCTAGAATCCACTTATGAGCTGTAATTCTCTTTCTTGGTTGAGTCTTTGTGTGGTTTAGGTATCAGGGTAACTTTAGCTTCATAAAAGGAATTTGGCAATGACTCTTCTGTTTCTATACTGTGAAATACATTTAGGAGTACAGGTATTAGCTCTTCTTGGATGTTCTGGTAGAATTCTGCATTGAAACCATCTGGTCCTGGGCTTTTTTTGGTAGGGAGGTTTTTGATAACAGTTTCTAATTCTTTGTGACTAACAGGTCTATTTAGATTGTTCACCTGATCTTGGTTCAACTTTGGTATATGGTACTTATCTAAAAAATGTCCATTTCTTTTACATTTTCCAATTTTGTGGCATACAGGCTTTTGTAGTAAGATCTAATGATTCTCTGAATTTCCTCTGTGTCTGTGGTTATGTCCCCCTTTTCATTTCTGATCTTATTAATTTGTGTGTTCTTGCTCTGCCATTTGATTAGTTTGGATATGGGTTTTTCAATCTTGTTTATTTTCTCCAAGAACCAGCTTTTTGTTTCATTGATTCTATGGATTGTTTTCTGTGTTTCTATTTTGTTGATTTCAGCCCCCAGTTTGATTATTTCCAGTCTTCTACTCCTCCTGGATGAGTCTGTTTCTTTTTGCTCTAGAGCTTTCAGGTGTGCTGTTAAGTCTCCAATGTGTGCTTTCTCGGTTTTCTTTAGTGGGCACTTAGTGCTATGAATTTTCCTCTTAGCACTGCTTTCATAGTGTCCCATAGGTTTGAGTATGTTGTGTCTTAATTTTCATTAAATTCAAGGAAGACTTTGATTTCTTTCTTTATCTCTTCCTTGACCCAGGTATGGTTCAGTAGTTGAAAGTTCAGTTTCCATGAGATTGTAGGCCTTCTGGGGGTAGCATTGTTGTTGAATTCTAGCTTTTATCCATGGTGATCCAACAAGCCACAGGTGGTTTCTAATTTTTTTTTATCTGTGAAAGTTTGCTTTTTTACTGAGTATGTGGTCAATTTTCAAGAAGGTTCCACATGAGCCGTAGAGAAGAAGGTATATTCTTTCCTATTTGGGTGGAATGTTCTATAGATGTTTGTTAAGTCCATTTGTTTCATTACCTCCATTAATTCTCTTATTTCTTTGTTAGGTTTCTGTCTGATTGACCTGTCCATTGGTGAGAGAGGAGTGTTGAAGTCTCCTACTATTAGTGTGTGTGGTTTGATGACTGCCTTGAATTCTAGAAGTGTTTTTTTTCCATAAGTAGGTGCTTTCATATTAGGGGCATAGATATTCAGGATTGAGGCTTCATCCTGATGAATTATTCCTGTTATGAGTATAAAATGTCCATCTCCATCTCTTCTGATTGATTTTAGTTTGAAGTCAATTTTTTTAGACATTAGTATGGCAACACCCCATTGTTTCTTAGGTCCATTTGCTTGAAAAACCCTTTCCCAACGCTTTACTCTGAGTAGATGTCTGTCTTTGTGGTTGAGATGTGTTTCTTGTAAGCAGCAGAATGTTGGATCCTGTTTTTGTATCCAATCTCTTAGCCTGTGCCTTTTTATAGGTGAATTGAGTCCATTGATATTCAGTGATATTAATGACCACTGGTTGTTATCTCCGGTCATTTTTTTGGTAGTGGAGTTTGTGTGTTATCTTTCTTTGAGTTGTGTTGGTGAGGGGTCACTAGATGACTGAGTTATTGTAGGCAGTGTTAGCATTGTTGGATTCCTTGGGTTGTGATTTTCCTTCTATTACTTTCTGTAAGGCTGAATTTGTGGCTACATATTGTTTAAATTTGTTTTTATCCTGAAATATTTTGTTTTCTCCATTGATAGTGAACGATAGCTTGGCTGGGTATAGTAGTCTGGACTTGCATCCATGGTCTCTTAGTTTCTGCAGTACCTCTATCCCGGACCTTCTGGCTTTCATGGTTTCCATAGAGAAGTCTGAGGTAAGTCTGATAGGTTTACCTTTATAAGTTACTTAACCTTTTTCCTTTGCAGCTCTTCATATTCTTTCTTTAATCTGTATGTTTTGTGTTTTGACTATTATATGGCGAAGGGAAGTTTTTTTTTATCTAGTCTATTCAGTATTCGGTATGCTTCTTGAACCTTCATAGAAATGTCCTTCATTAGGTTGGGAAAGTTTTCTTCTATAATTTTGTTGAATATATTTTCTGGGCCTTCGATCTATAATTCTTCTCCTTCATCTACCCCTATTATTCTTACGTTTGGTCTTTTTATTGTGTCCCAGATTTCCTGAATGTTTTGTGATGAGAATTTGTTGGATTTGCTGTTTTCTTTGATCAGTGCGTTTATTTTCTCTATGGTATCTTCAGAATCTGAGATTCTTTCTTCTATCTCTTGTATTCTGTTGGTTATGCTTGTTTCTGTAGTCTCTGTTCGTTTACATAGATTTTCCATATCCGGCTGGCCCTCGGGTTGTGTTTTCTTCCTTGCCTCCATTTCAGTTTTCAAGTCTTGCACTGTTTCCATTATTTGTTTGATTGTTTTTTCATGTTTTCCTAGGATATCATTTACGGATTTACTCAACTCTTCAAACTTTTTGTTATTCTTCTTGTCCATTTCCTTAAGGGAGTTTTTCACCTCCTGTTTAAGGGACTCTATTACTTTCATAAAGTCAATTTTTTCTACTTCTTCTTGATTAGTGTGTTCAAGTCCTCCTGTTATAACTTCGTTGTGTTCTGGTGCTTTCATGTTGTTTTTCAAATTGTTGGAGGAATTCTTGCATTGGCGCCTGCCCATTTCTTCCTCTGAATAATCCCCTTTGGGTCTTCTTTTAGAAGTTCAATTCCCCCCAATGAATTCAATTAACTCACCCCAATGAATGATGGATCCTCTGGCAGACTGTCAGGTCTCCTTGCAGGCCAAGCAGCTCGCTGACAAAGGGCCTACCTTGCTACAGGCAGGCTAATGAAGGAGGGGACCTCCCAGCGGCCTGGGTGCACTCAATTCCAGATCCCCGGCGCCCAAACAGGCTGAGCTGTGGGATTTTGTGGCCCCAAAGATGGGAGGATGAGGCGGGGTAGGGGGTTCTGGGTGCAAGCTGGGAAGGGACAGGAAGAGAGAGCCAAAGATTATTTTTTAGT
The DNA here is from genome assembly GCF_903992535.2 of Arvicola amphibius. Classification (NCBI taxonomy): domain Eukaryota; kingdom Metazoa; phylum Chordata; class Mammalia; order Rodentia; family Cricetidae; genus Arvicola; species Arvicola amphibius. The sequence goes on along the minus strand of NC_052048.2, from coordinate 77,895,834 downwards.
CAGGTCAGAATAAATAAGAATCAGGATCTGTTGGTGAGGCTTTCTTACTGCCCATCTATGTTCTATCCATATGATGAATATGAAGAGTCTTTTGCACTCAGACTGGAAAATGTGTATCAGTTTAATTATTTAAATGTTCAGTGATTGCCAAAAAAAATTAAAGTATACATTCCTGCCTAATTCAACTGAATTTGTTATTGCCATGACTCCTGACAAATAATGTATTTTTTACAAAATAATTCTGAAAAAAAATTATGAATAAGAATAAGACACTCAGTACAGAAAAATTTATTTATTACAGTTATTTCAAGATTATCTGTTCAAAAATATGAATGGTTAATATGAAATGAATATTCTTGAATTGTTTTCAAACTACTCATTTTTATCACAGGACACATAAGACTTAGTCTGCTAGATTTGGGGAAACTGTCAACAGATTTGAAGTTTTTGCTAAGTCCAATTAGAGCTATTGGAAAAATGTTCATAATGAGCACATATTTTCCATCAATACATTTTGGTCACTGTTGTGTTGACATGTAAAGAGGAGAAAATCTGGAGACCATCAACACTTGTAGTCCAGATGAACTGATATGTGTTTTTTTCTGCCTTACATGAAATATGGAAGATAATATTAATTGTAAGGCCTGAAATTGAAAGTCTTCTCAAGACACCATGGTTGGAGAGGTCATAGGCCCTAAGGTAGATTCTGCCATTGTTGTTTTGCTAAATGGGGATGGAATAAACTGTTTTATAAATCCTTATATTTAATTGAATAGATTGGTGCTGTTCTTAGAATTCATCCTAAAAGCTTCTTGTTGCAGTAAATTGTGCCTACAGCAGAGGCTCACAACTGGTCAAAGTGAAGAGAATTAGTGAATTAGTAAGTAGAATGCTCATCCACATCTTGGGGATCATCATGGAAAAAGAAAGAGAAAGAACTTAAGAGCCAGACATTGTGGGGTTGTACTGCGACACAGTGTCTTCTAAGATGGACATGGCCAGTGTACTTATAAACAAACTACAACTAAAGTTACTAGTACAAGATTTGCCCCATCATCATTTCATCATGCAAAGGGAACTTGCCCATGTGATCTCTCAATGAGGATCTATGAGTAAACTTATGGGTGCTTGCTGGAAAAGCAGGGTCTTGTTTTATTAAGCAGTGTATCCCATATTCTGATAAATAACAAACATTCAGAAAGCAACTATAATTAAAGTTAGAAACAAAAGCCAGCAAGACGGAAAATAATATTTTCTCAACAGGAAAAACAGCAGAAAGACAGAAATGAAGTGGGATGAAATGTGGAACCTCAAGCAATAAAATTCTGATGTGTTTTATAAAATAAATAAATAAATAAATGAATGAATGAATAAATAAATAAATAAATAAAAACAGCGGGAAATGTGCGAGCTTTCTCTCTTGCTTCTCCCTCCTGTTCCTGCAGCTAGACTCTTTGTTTCCTGTTTGTGATGAGAGGATTGTTGTTTAGGATGGTGATCTGTAAGTTTTCCCCCTTAAATAAATAACCATTTTTATTATCCATAATTCTTAACTGGTGTGGGATTGTTTTGTGGCTTCAATGCTATGTAGAAAACTCTTAGTTTCCTGACGCAAAAATTCCTGGCCTTGGAATCAGAACACTATCCCCAAGGTGTACAGTAAAGCAGCAATTTGCATCTTTCTTTCTTCAAACGGGTTCTGCAGCTATAATAACAGAAGCTGATTTCAAGAGAAGGGGGTTATCTTAATGGGTCTGACCTAATCACAGAAACTTTTAAAATATAGATTTAGACAAAGATCAAAATGATACATGATGTAAACTGTACTTGATTTGGAGGAGTCTCCATTCCCAGCTTTTGGGATGAGGCAACATGATGCAAAATAAATAAATAAATAAATAAATAAATAAATAAATAAATAAATAAATAAAAAGAGTAAAATTATGCCTAACAGTCTCTCAGTTTAGATCCTGAAAGATCCCAAGCAGAGAACTGTGCACCACCATTCTTAGTTATGTAGATTTATACAAAAAGCTGATGAGCTGTTAAACTAATGGTTATTTGTGACTCAAGAAGAGAAAAAAAGGATGAACCACACAGTTAGAATATTTCAAGGTTTACACTGATGTCATCTTCCCACAGAGCTCATGACCTGAGATGAATCTGACATCCTACACACAGGCAGCAGTGTCTTACAGTGCTCCTGTTTCCACCACCGTCACCTGCCTCTATTCCCATAACCACATACTTGTTCTCTACTCTACAAAAACATAGATAGAAATATTTGCATGAAGAAGGTCATGCTCTGTCCTTTCTGTGATCTCCTGTGCCAATGCAAATTAAAATAGATCCATATCTATCACCATGCACAAAACTGAAGTCCAAGTTGATCAAAGACCATAACATAAAGCCAGCCACATTGAACATCATATAAGAGAAAGTGGGAAGTACATTGAGTGCTGCAACTAAAGGCATGTGCCACCACCACTCAGCTCATTAATTTTCTTACATACACATATATTTATACATGTTTTCCTAAATACATAAATACAACCTGCTCAGTTTCTTTAATATTATATTACTTGTATGATATTTTTAGGGCTACCATTTGGTTTCAGATAATCATTTGGTATGCTCCTCCCTGAGGAATACTATGTTTTTTACTCTCAGTTTTTCTTTTACCTATAGTTCTTTATAAAAAGTTTAAGTTTTAAGGTCTTTTCCCTATCCACCTGTACATGTCTATTGTTTTCTGTATTGCACTAATGTTTAGACTATCATATTGGTGATACCATATGGGTGCAGTGTCTATTATAAGAGATACATATTAAAAGGAACTTTCTGTTTCTCTGGCTTTTCCAGTTTTTCACTCCATCTTCCAAAATGACACTTAAGAATTGGATGAGGGCATTGATTTATAGATTTATCAGTTGGGGCTTGGCCCCATAACTTTGCATTTTGAACAGTTGTGGTTTTCTCTATTAGTCTTAGTTTAGTTCAAGGAGAAGTTTTCTTAAGGAGTGGACTAAACTATTCTGAGGGCATAGGACAATTATTTAGAACGTATTTGGGGATTATGCTGGAGAATTATAAATTCTCCTAATATTTATAGAATTATAGATTCTCCTAAAGAAATCTATGATTAGTGAAATTATAACTGTGGTTAGTTTGCAAGGCTTTTAATAAAGACATGATTTTCAGCTTGCTGTTTTGAAATGTTATAACTGATTTCTGCTAGAAAGTTGAGGAAAGCTTTATTAGGATCCTGAGAGATTTCCTCAGCAGAGACAGAAAGAGAATGTCTTACAACTATTGAAATACACTAACATATGAAGAAGAGAATCCAGACAGGTTCCTTAATAGTGCCTCTCCACAGTGAGAGCTGTCTAGCAACCCCTGAAGCAATACATTACAAACTGGGTGACCTTATTTGCAGGGTCTTCACAAGTAAAAAGATATGATGAGCCAGATACAAGGGCATGAAGAAGGCATCTTGGTGGGGGGTGGAATTGAATGGAGGAATGCATTTGTTTTATTAAAAAAGAGACAGTAGTTTTACGTAAAAGAAAAAAAAGCCACATACTCAAAAGATGCACAACATTTGGGTGTCTACTTCATAACTTATGAAAGGAATTTCATAGATCCTTCATCATATATTCTATGCAGAGCTCTTGGAATTTAAAAGAGTCCATCTTCATTTTATAGATAAGGAAACTCATCTTTTACTTTTCATGCTGCCTTTGTGTTTTATCATCCATTAATGAAGATGGTGGTAATGATGATGGTAACAGTAAGGGTAAGAACATGAACATTTCATATCTTGTTTGGTATATCAGTGTGGTCCAGTAATCTTGAGTTACTCTTTCAGACTGAGTTGACAATGATCTCTATGAGATCCTCATTGGTACTCTCTTAAATCTGCATACTGGTTTTACTCTGTGATCCTCAACTCCTGCTATAAACTCCTCTAAAGGAACGTCTTTAGCATTGTTTATCCCTTCTTCTCCTTCTTGCTACAGTATATCACATGGTTATCCTTAAATGAAAAGGAAACAATAGAGGGAGATGGTAAGGTGCCTTCCATTCAAACCAAAGTTAAGATTCACAGAACCACAGAAATTTTCCATCAAAGCCAGATGCAGTAGTTTGTAATCCTGAAGTACAGTACAATGGCAGGCAAAGACTTTCAGAGAAGGCATCTATTAAACCTGAGGTTGTGAACTATTTGGTCTCCTCAAGGAGTTGTGTGAACAAGGATTAGAGACTGGATAACAAGGTAGACAGAAATCATGTCATGGTTAATGAAGATGGCCTATACTAACCTCCATTCCTTGTTCTCTTATTTGGAGTTGAGAGACCGATAGAGTGTTGGATTAACATACCTCTGACTTTTTAAGGAAGGCAATGGGCTTTTATACTTAATACTTCTGTGTGACAAGCATTTTCCTAATGCTGCTTACATATCTGTTTACACAAGATTGTGAGCCCAAGACAGTCCATATGTATTCATGTTCATGTCTGAGGGCAATGTTCTTGCTATGGCATGTAAGAAGATAAGAGAACAAAATTGGGTGTGGCTGATGATTTCTGCCTTATCTGAGACAAGGCCTCTTATTTTTCAGCCTGCTCATGAAAAGCACTATGGCCCAGGATCTTCTTATGATTCTCTTTTCTCCTGTCTTGTCTCTTATCTTGCCACAGCATCACTGCAAGTGCAGTCTCATGCTAACACTGCATCTAGTTTTATGTGGTTTCCTGTGGTGAGAACCAGGTCATTACACTTTTCTCACCCAACCACCCCCAGGCAATTTTTAAAGATAAAAGCACTGAAAAGAAATTCTTTAGGCTGAACATAAGTTATATGTCAGAAATATAGAACTTCAAAAATGAAGGTAAGAATTATGTAAAGGAGATGTGTCCCATTCATGTAGAAGAGTCATTTGAAAGGCATTTATTAAGGTGTTCAAGATTATTAAGGCATGTTGTCATAGTGATAAAAGCTAATCAAATTTTCTTTGGTTTGAAGTCTATTTTGTCATATATTAGAGAGGCAACATCAGCTTGATTTTTGTGGGTCTTTTTGTTTAAAATACTTTTCCTTATTTTATCCTGAGGTAATGTCTTTCTTTAATGTTAAGGTATGTTTCTCAGATCCAGCAGAAAGATGAATCCAGTTTCCAAATGCATTCTGTTTTTTTGTAAATTTTATTAAGGAACTAAGACCACTGATATTTATTGAGAGTTATGAGTAACCAGTATTTGTTTATTCCTGTTATTTTATTGTGATGTGTGGGGCTTTCCCCCTCTTTATTTTGCTGGTCTGAAATTATTTATGTGTTCCTTTTATTTATTTTCTTTTCATTCAATAATAAATATCAGGAAAGGTGAACTGTTAGTGATGTGGGAGGGTCTTCTGTTTGAGTTGATTTCATTGGTTAATAAAGAAACTGCCTGACCCATTTGATTGGCCAGCCCTTAGATGGGCAGAGTAGACAGAAAAGAATTCTGGAAAGGGAAGTTAATAGACTGCCGTGCCTCTCCTTAGGGAGACAGATGTGATGAAGCTCTGGCCCAAGATGGACATACGCTAGAATTTTCCTGGTAAGGCACCACTTCGTGGTGCTACACAGATTATTAGATATGGGTTAATCAAGATGTGAGTAAGAGGCTGAAACTAATGGGCTATGCAGTGTTTAAAAGAATACAATTTGTGTGTTATTATTTCGAGGCATAAGCTAGCCAGGCAGCCAGGAGCAGGGCAGCGGGAATGTGGCCCACAGCTCCTCACTACAGAAATGGTGCCAACATGGATGGCTGAATCCAGAGAAAGCCTGAGAAAGATTGGGAAAGAATAGAGTAAGGCATGTTTTCTTGGTGGCAGCAATTTCTCGGGTCTGTTCTGCTTGCTAGAGACAAGCAAGCGCTCTCATCTAAGAGAGGCTTCCTGATTCAGCTTTATCTGCAAAACTCTGCAGCTCTTTAAGAGGTCCTGCCACCAAACACTTAAGTGGTGTTGATGAAAAACTGACTGCATGCTTTTCAGTTTTCAGCCATAGCAGGAAAAAAGCTGTGCTGTTTTAAAATGCCAGCTTTCTGGGCTATCCTGCCAGGGCAAACTCTGACTCTTTCAAGCAGGCAGTCCTGACTATGGAGCTTTTGATTGTTGTTTAACACTGCTGCAGCTTGCTTGCTGGCAGGGACCTTGAAACGCTGTAGAGCTGTGGCAATGAACATCTCTGGCTGGTATCTCAGCCACAAGGCTGGAATTGCAGAAAGCTAAGGAATGGGTTGGATCTAGCTGTCAAAGCCACAGCTTTAGTCCTACCAATATTGTTTGGTACATTAAAGACTCGTGGTCACAAAAAGTAAAAGAAAGATTCAAAGTCAAAGAAAACGTCTAAATGGTTTCCAGTGTGTTAAAAATATATGCAGGCTAAAGGTTAAAGTTCTTAAGAGTAAAAAAGAAAAGAAAGGAAGTAGTTGGGTGTGGTAGTACATACCTTTAATCCCAACACTTGGAAGGTAGAGGTAGATTGATCTCTGTGACTTCAAGGTGTGGTAGCACATACCTTTAATCCCAATACCTGGGAGGCAGACACAGATGGATCTCTGAGAGTTCAAAGACAGCCTGGTCTACAGAGTTATTCCAGGACAAAGATATACAAGGAACCTGTCTCAAAAAATAAATGTAAAAATAAATGAAACAGAAGTTAAAAAAAAAAGCTTCACAAAGATGGAAAATACACAGAGAATCTTGATACTGTATGCTATTATGCTCTCTTTGAATTGTGTGAATGTTGAGGAAGGAGCAATAACTTCTAAAAGAGATTTGTTTATAAATGTTGCTGAACTAATCCAACATAGATATTTTGAAAATATCTTGACTTCAGAATTTGGATCTAAGGATATGATACTTTGGAAAAGAGATTCTTCTTTTGTTTTTACAGAAAATGAGACCCTATGGATTGCTTCTATCCTAATATGGTATGATAGACCATGTCCTCCTGAAAGGTTGCTGTGAACACCTTCAGAAAATTACTTCACCCAACTGATGACTGAGATGAACCTGGCACACAGGTTACACCATGAAAGATCTGATTAATAGTGCCCTCATACAGCAGGAAGCAGTTTGGAAAGAAATAACTATGTCCATATTCCCAGATATTGTTTATAAATGTTCTTTTACATTTAAAGGGGGAAATGATATAGATATGAATAATTTACATTGGTATAAATTTTACCCTATTGATATAAATTTAAGGTCAATTTTGTAATATGTATATGTATTTCTAATACTGATTAAGGTATTGTGATTGTGTAGTTCATTTAAAAATGTAATGTATAATTAGGAAATATAGGTTGTTAATGGATAGTCATCAGTAATAGTCAATCTTGTAGTCATGTTAGATTTTCTAGATATATAGAGATATATTTCAGTTAGATATACATTCTTCATATCTTTCAAAGACTGCAAAATATGGCATTTAAATGTTTTAATAACTTAAGGCTTTTCATGACAATGAGACACTTCAGCTCCTGGCAGCACCAATCTACTTCAAGAGGAAGATGGGCATTGAAGAGGCTCCTTATGGAGTTTGATAGCTATTTGGGCAAGAAACTGCTCTTGCCTGGACTGATGCATAAACTGGACACAAAGAACCCACAGAGAGAGGACGGCTGAACTTGCCTAAAGGTGAGTTGGTCTTTTGGGGTTTCTGATTCATGAAAGAGTCTGTGAGACATTCTGAAGGACACAGCAGATAGTGACTGAATTGTCTTTGAAATTTCCTGCTTCATGAAAAGTCTGCTGGATGCTGTTGGCCTGAAGGCTAAAGATGGATGCCCCAATGGTACAGAGGTACTTTGGATGACTGTCCAGGCAGCGAGATGTCTCTGTCATTTCTAGGGTTTGGAAGTTGCTTATTTCTTGTTTACTTAGGTAATATTATATCATTCTAAAATCTTTGATGGAGTTGAAGAATAGATAATTATGGTTTTCCTTAGATATGATAAAAGATAAAATAGATATAAATATTGTAACTGTAATTCTTGCTCGATAAATGTTTTATATGTAATTTTGCTATGTTAAAGTTAAAGCCTTCTTTTTTCATTTAAACAGAGAAAGGGGAAATGATGTGGGAGGGTCTTCTGTTTGAGTTGATTTCATTGGTTAATAAAGAAACTGCCTGGCCCATTTGATTGGCCAGTCCTTAGGTGGGCGGAGTAGACAGAACAGAATGCTGGGAAGGGAAGTTAATAGACCACCGTGCCTCTCCTCAGGGAGACAGACGTGATGAACCTCTGGCCCAAGATGGACATACGCTAGAATCTTCCCGGTAAGGCACCACTTCGTGGTGCTACACAGATTATTAGATATGGATTAATCAAGATGTGAGTAGAGGCTGAAACTAATGGGCCAGGCAGTGTTTAAAAGAATACAATTTGTGTGTTATGTTATTATTTCGGGGCATAAGCTAGCCAGGCAGCCGGGAGCAGGACGGGAATGCAGCCCGCAGCTCCTCACTGCATGTTAAGTCTAAAGCAAAACACCAAGCAACCCAAAAGGGTGGACCAGTGTACTGACTTGGTCTAAAATTTAATGTAGGCTCCATTCAAGCTGGACTGTTAAAACATTTTTGATGGTTAGATAAAGCCATAATTGCTCAGGAACAATTCTTTGCCCTAGTTAGAAGGGGCATATTATTCTGCAGTGATAAACACCTGTGGTTAAATATCAAAGTCCAAGCTAACCTCCAGTTTCCCTCAGTCCTTATTCACAAGTACTTGTTATGCATCTGTTGTGATTCCTAAGAAAATACACCCCATGGGAGTGGCTCTATTAGGTGTGGCCTTGTTGGGGTAAGTGTGGTATTGTTAGAGGAAGTATTTTACTGTGAAGATGAGATTTTAGATATCAAATATGCTTAAGATATTGCTCAGTGTCTCAGACAACTTACTGTTCCTTATAAGGTATAGGAATCTCAGTTACTTCTCCAGTACCATATCTGCCTTGATGCCATCATGTACCACTATGATGATAATGGGGTGAACCCTTCATCTGTAAATAAGAAAATCCAATTAAATGTTTTCCTTTATAAGACTTTTTGTGGTCCTAGTGTCTTTCACAGTAATAGAAATTCTAACTAAGGAAGCATATTATACCAGAAGCGAGTATCATAGCTCTTTTAACATGCCCAACTATGCCAACCTCTAGAATTTTAAAGTTCACCATCTTCCTTCCTCCCAGATCCCTGCTCCCTTTATAACAACAAGGTTTTTCCCCTGATCCACTATTCTCTACTATTTTCCTCCTTGTTATTCTCTGTTAATCTCCTGCTTCTATCTGCTACTAAGAGATAGCCCTGGAGATGTCTAGCCTGCTTCATTTTCTCTCTGCTCTGGAAACTTTCTGATGCCTCTAGATGTTTTCTCATATCTGCAATAAAACTTTCCTGAAAATTAAAAAGAGACTCTTTACTGTGCTCTTCCTTACACTGGCCATTGCCTACAAGTACCTAGATGTCTGACAGAGTAATGAGATAAGATGACAAGAACCAATAAAACTATAAGACAAGGAAAAGGAGATGCCTTAGTGCCCAGAGGAAATTTGGGAGAGGAAGATGTCAAGGAGAGAACAAACCTTTTCTCTTGTCTGCTTCTTTTGGGTTTGTTACTCCTATCTTCAAAGTTTTTTCTTTAAGACCACAGACAAGAGAAAGGGGACAAGATAAAGCACCAGGCAGTCTGTTCTCAGTCCTATCATTATGCATATTCACTGTCCACATAAGACTCTTTTCAACTGTTTCTTTCACAGGTACCCTGGGTCTAGGGAAGGTGGTGCAACTAGACCTTGGCTTTGCTCTTTTGGAAACTTATTGCCAGTCAGCCACTTAGACACCAAGAGATGACTCTTCAGGGTATAATGACAGTGACAAACTGAAAAATCCTTAAGTGCTATTGTTAGCAATATGAGGATAAATTCTTTCCCTGATCAACTCAGAATCAGATAGAGGCCATCATCAACACTGGTCAAATCATAATAACAGGGAGTCTTTTGTGGTGGTCTGCTGAGAATACTGTTGGTACTGGGGCAAATTGTAATTTCCATTACTGTAGGGAAGACTCACTCATCTTGCAGGTGATGAAGGATTTCTTTCCAAGGGAGTCTATAGCATCTCCCTAGATGAGGGATAGCATTCTGACCATTGGATCAGTAACCAGAAGGATCAGAGCAGATATAGAGATGCTGTGAGAGACTACTCTACCAGTGGTGCATGGGAAATCAGTACTGTAGCTATATCATTTCATCCTCTTTCTCTCCCACATCCATCTCTGCATTCTTGAACTCTCAAATTCATGACCTCTTTATCCTTAATTGCTACCATTACAGGCATGAACAATACATGTACAAATATATGTACACACATAGGTATCCTACTGACTCCACTTAGAGTTAATCATATAGGCATGTATTTATGACAGACCATTTGGGATTAAATAATCTATCAGAGGAACACTTGCAGAAATAAAATTAATTTTTCTACTCTTATCAATCATTGATTGCTTGTAGTTTTAACTTAAAGTAAGGCATTGCTTCATTTTTTGTGGGTTTTCTTTATAACAATATTGTATTTCTTCATTTAATTTTATTTTATATATATTGAGTTTTGCTGTTGTAGACCATGTTTGTTCAATGCTCACACAAACCAGAAGAGGGTATTGAATCCTCTGGAACTGCAGCTACAGATGATTGTTAGCTGCAATATAGGTACTGGGAAATATCTAGATCTTCTGAATGAGCTGCTAGTGTTCTTAAAGGCTGAGCCATTTCCTAGGCCCTTACATCATGTTAAAAAAAAAGACCCTGGGTCATCTTAACTAAATTCAAAACACTTTTGTGATGGGGATATCCCCAATTATGACCACTCAGACACAATTTAGCCAATCCAAGAGGCTGGGGCTACACTAGGCTAATTTGGGATTAAGTTTATCCCTGAGTATTAGACTACAGGGCTTTTAAAGGCAAAATACATATCCTGTTGTCTTGGTCCACAGCTGCAGGGGGAGGTTTGTATAATAAAACAGTTTAGTGGACACTATGATAAGCTATTCACTGGAGTGGGGGTTCTGCAGAAGAAGAAAGTTTAACAGAAGCTAAGATAAATTAGCTGGGGCATCTTGGCCTCAGGTACTACAATAGAGTTGTGTAATTTTCATGGGATCCTACATCAAGAAAAAATTCTAGTTAAACTTGAAAGATTCTCATCACAAATACAAGATGTAGGAAGCTGTTTTGTCCTATTATATTTTATTCAATGTATGAGCAAAGGTCTCTTTTGCAGTTCATACTTTATAACATCTGGACTGACAAAACTGGAGAGACTAGTATTCCATGTGTGATAGTGAATACAGATGTATCTAAGATATATTATATATAATAAATAGAGACCGAACCACCAGTGAAGCAGGAGCAGAAGCAGTATTCATTGGGAGACTGAAAGACACTGAGCATTCAGTACCTTATGAACTATAATTTGTCTTTCCACATAGACAGCTTAAAATGGACTCTTGAAGGTCTCTCTGTACAACTATAAATCAGGTGAACAATATGTATAGTGTTCATTTCCTGCTGTGCACATTATTGTTTCAATGATTTCTGGAATTCTATTTGATTGACTTCCTCTCTGTCCTTTAGTTATCCATCCCTTTTTAATTTTTTATTTATTTCTAATTAAAAATTTCTACCTCCTCTGTTCCTCCCATTTCCTTCCCCATCTCCTGTCCCCCTCCCTCTCCCTCTCCAGTCCTAAGAGCAGTCAGTGTTCCCTGCCATGTGGGAAGTCCAAGGTTCTCCTCCCTCCATCCAGGTCTAGGAAGGTGAGCATCCAAACAGACTAGGTTCCCACAAAGCCAGTACATGCAGTAGGATCAAACCCAGTGCCATTGTCCTTGGCTTCTCAATCAGCCCTCCTTGTCAGCCATGTTCAGAGAGACTGGTTAGATCACATTCTCCATTAGTCCCAGTCCAGCTGGACTTAGTGAGCTCCCATTAGATCAGCACTATTATCTCAGTGGATGGGCACACCCCTCGCGGTCCTGACTTTCTTGCTCATGTTCCCTCTCCTGCTCCTCATTTGGACCTTAGGAGCTCAGTCCATTGCTCCAATGTGGGTCTCTGTCTCTAGCTTCATCCTTCACCAGATGAAGGTTCTATGGTGGTATGCAAGATATTCATCAGTATGGCTATAGGATAGGACCATTTCAGGCTCCCTCTCCTCAGCTGCCCAAGGATATAGCTGGAAATATCTCCTTGGACACCTGGGAACCCCTGTAGAGTCAAGTCTCTCGTCAACCCTAAAATGGCTCCCTTAATTAAGATATATACTTCCCTGCTCCCATATCCACTCTTCCTCCATCCCAATCGTTCCATTCCCCAGGCTCTCCCCATCCTCCCCTTCTCACTTTTCTCTCCCCATCTCTCCTTATTCCTACCCCACCCTCACCCCCAAGTTTCCAATTTTTGCCTGGCAATATTGTTTCCTTCCAATATCCAGGAGGATAAATATATGTTTTTTCTTTGGGTTCACCTTCTTATTTAGCTTCTCTAGGATCACGTATTATAGGCTCAGTTTCCTTTATTTATGGCTAGAATCCACTTATGAGTAAATACATACCATCTTTTTGGGTCTGGGTTACATCACTCAGGATAGTGTTTTCTATTTTCATCCATTTGCATGCAAAATTCAGGATGTCATTTTTTTTTTTTACCACTGAGTAGTACTCTAATGCATATATATTCCACACTTTTTTTTATCCATTCTTCCATTGAGGGCCATCTAGGTTGTTTCCAGGTGTTGGCTATTACAAATAATGCCGCTATAAACAGACCTTGGGAGAGGGTTGAAGGAGAGAGAAGAGGGAGGGGAGCAGAGAAAAATGTAGAGCTCAATAAAAATCAATTTAAAAAAAGAAAATACAATTTTGCTGGAAATAGCTAATTTATTTGGAAGCTACATACTACTGGTTTCTGAAATATATTGTTATATATTTTCTGGTCTTTAAGGTTTTGAATGAGAGTTCAGATGTTATTTTGATGTGTTTGATCTTGGAGTTGACTTAGCATTTTTTAATTATATCTCTTGATGCTGAGTCTTTACTTTCCACTATATTTTATATAATAGGCACAATCTATGACATCGAAATGTTCTTCTTTGGTGCTATTTATTTTTAGAACTAAAAGTCCTTTTATAATTGCCAATAATTTATAGATTTGAATTTTTCTTTTCTCATTTCATTCAGTATATTCCCTAGGTCTTTAATTTTTATCTCCGATCTTCTATATATTATGATTCTTTTCTACGGTCTCTTCATCATTTGCAGAATTCTTTGACATTATAGTGACAATGAATTTTTAACAAATGATGTTTCAATGCTATGTTTCTTCTTCATTTTCAAACTGAATTGAGGATATTCTTTCATCTGTTTTGTTGAGTCTTCTGGTGATTTCTTTGTTCTGTGTAAAAGCAAAGTATAAGCTCAGGCCTCCCAATACAAAGTTATCAGCACAAAGGAGATGCCTTCACCCCAGAAAGACATAGGCCAAGGAATAAAAGAAAAGACAGGAGATAAAGAAATGGGTAGAAGGGATATGGAACCAGGGAAAGAGGGTATAGTATTTTTTCTGGAGTAAAAAAGGACTGTCTCTAGGTAAAGAGACAGACACAGAACATAGGAAAAGGGCAGTTTATAAAAGTAGAAACCTGGTGTTAGAATGCGGTGCTTAATCTTAACTGGGAAATGGAGGCTTTTGATTGCTGGCTTTATATATGTGCCTTGGTATTCAGTCTCAGGAGAAGGAAATAGACGAATAAACAAATAGACCTTGGTGACTAGCTTCAGCAATGTAATCTAAAGATTTAAAGCAAGATAGTGTTAGAGAAAAGGGAAAACCTGCAAGATCCATATGCTGGACTAGGCTAGTGTACCCTTCCTGAGTATTGTATTAATTTAATTTACCATTTCAGTTGTGATTTTTCCCTTGTTCACTTATTCTGCCAAGTTGCTGATTGTTTCATCATCTTTTTTTCTGTTTGCCTATATGTCACTAACTTTCCTTCCTACATCCTTGTCTGAACAATTTTTTCATATCTTTTGTTGTAACTCATCATTTTATGAGTACATTTTTGAAGTCTTCACATAATATTTTATCTTTTCCAGATCTTTGAGATTCATCCTACTTGTTCACTGCCATATATCCAAAATAGGTGTTCAATGTGCTTTCTAATGAAAATAGGGACATGATTATTTATGATATCGTTTGTACAGGAACACAACATATTCCCCTCAAAACCACTTAACTCTATGATATGAGACTAGAAGGGAGCATCTGCTGACACAATGTTATATCAACCATTAGGGTGGATGTGGGATATCAGTTTTCACTGTTGGAAATCAAATATAAAAACTTCTTGAAGGAGATATGTCCCCAGAATCAAAGGAAATAAATATCACAATTTCCCTCTTTTGTAGATTCTAAATATTTCTGTATGAGTGCATGAATGTCTCTGCGTGTATCTGTACATGTACTTTGTGTATATGTATATCTATGTGTATATGTATGTATGTGGCTTTTGGTGAATATGTGTGACAAGAGGTGTTGACATGGGTAAATTATTATGCATGAGAGACAGAATGATAAAAGTAATAGAGGGACTAAGGTATGAAGAGGAACCAGGAGAGAGAATGCCAAATGGGAAGTCTAGTGTATATAATCAAAATAGGTGGTATACTGAAAAATTACTGCTTTATAAAATAAAGTAAAACAATCATGTACAATAAAAGAACTTCCAGAGGCATCATCATTCCTCACCTCAATTTCTATTATAGAATTATAGGAATGAAAACAACTTGGTATTGGCATAAAAAAACAACAGTTAGTCCAATGGAATAAAATTGAAGACTCTGATATTAATCCCCACATTTATAAACACCTGATTCTTGACAAAGAAACAAAAATTATACAGTGAACAAAAAACATCCTCAACAAATGGTGCTGACATAACTGGATGTCAATATTTAGAAGAATGCAAATAGATTCATATCTATCCATATGCACAATATTCTAGTCCAAATTGGTCTAAGACCTCAACAATATTTCAACCGTATTGAAACTCATAGAAGAGAAAGGGGAAAATAAGTGTGAATGCATGGGCACAGGAGACCACTTCCTAAATATAACATCAGTAGCACAGGCCCTGAGAGCAACAATTAATCAATAGTACCTCTTGAAACTGAGAAGCTTGTATAACACAAAGAAGATAGTCAATAGAAAAAATCACAGTTAACTGATTGAGAAAAGATCCTCACCAACCATACATCAGACAGATCAATAATCTCCAGAATAAAAATCTCATAAAACTAGACATCAAAATTCCAAATAATCCAATTAGAAAATGGGGTACAGATATAAACAAAGAATTCTCAGCAGAAGAATAGATAATGGCTGAAAGACAGTTAAAGAAATGTTTGATGGAGGACTCTGATTGGTTAATAAGGAAACTGCCTTGGCCTATTTGATAGACCAGCCTTTAGGTGGGTGGAGTAGACAGAACAGAATGCTGGGAAGCAGGGAAGTTAGACATGATGAAGCTCCAGCCCAAGATGGACGTGGGTTAGAATCTTCCCGGTAAGCCTCCACCTTGTGGTGTTACACATTATTACTAAATATGGGTTAAAGCATGATGTGAGAATTAGCCAATAAGAGGCTGAAACTAATGGGACAGGCAGTGTTTAAAAGAATACAGTTTCCATGTAATTATTTCGGGGCATAAGGTAGCCAGGCGGCCAGGATCTGGGTGGCAGGAACACAGCCTGCAGCTCTCACTACAGAACGGCGCCCAGATGTGGATAACTGAATCCACAAAAAGCCTGAGAAAGCTTGGGAAAGAATAGAATAAAGCATGTTTTCTTAGTAGCAGCAATTTCTAAGATCTGCTCTGCATGCTAGAGGCAAGCAAGTGCTCTCACTTAAGAGAGGCTTCCTGACTCAGCTTTAGCTGCAAAACCCTGCAGCTTTTTAAGAGGTCCTACTATGAAACACTTAAATAGTGTTGATAAAAAGGTGACTGTATGCTTTTTGGTTTTCAGCCGTAGCAGGAAAAAAAGCTGTGCCATTTAAACATCTTGGCTTTCTGGATTAGAGAAACTCATGCAAAGCAGTCAGCAAATACATAAGAAAATGCATGTGCAGTGTGTGTGAGTAGATGGTATCAATCAACTGGCAAAATAACGTTATGGGGAGTGTGAGCAATCACTGAATGCTGTCATATTATAACACTCAAACAAAAGTCTATTTAGCACTCTAATAACAACTTTGCTTTAAAGTTTGTGATATTTTTAAGTCAGTTTGTTTTGCAGAAATGTTAGAAAAGTTATCTAAGATGAATAATACTATAGAAATTATAAAATATGTTCAAACATCATAAAAAATCTTAGAGTAAAAAATGCAACAACAGAAAGAAATTGTTAAGGGAGAATAAGAAGAAAGGAGGCAGAGAAAGACACAGAAACAGAGATGATGGGATAGTCGACCAACCCCTTGTTTGAGGGGTGTGACCCCTTCAGGGCACAAAATAACTTTAAAAGATCCATGTTTTGGTTTTTTGCTCTCTTGGTTCCCTGCTCTTCACTGGAACTCAGGCTCTATAAGTCTCTCCCATTTTCTCCTTTTATTAAAGCTCGGTATTTCATATAAGGCTAGTTTGGTTATTTCCCATTGTCGGCCAACCACACCCACTACATAGAGAGATAGAGAGAAAATTGAGACTAAATTTATTTATTTTCTCCTATTTTTAAAACCACTCTTATACAAATGTCTGTGGCACTGTTCATAGTCACTGTGCTCCAGCTTCCAGACTAATAAAGAACAGTTCAGCCCAGAATTCGCTCTTTGTAAATCCTGGAGAATATTAATATTGAGATGAGAGAATCTTAAATTTCAAAGCAATGGTACATTCTACAGAAACAAACAAGTATCATGGGCACAAGTAAAAGAACTGAAGCAATATAATAAATTTTGGGAAATAGAAGAGGAAGAAAATACACTTGATTTTTTTCAAAAACTCTTTGTTGTAGGTTAATACTTACCAAGAGTGTTTATGCCAGAAATACAGATTCTAAGGTAATTTACAAATGAGCAGTATTGCAAGTGGGTAAAAATGGTCTTGCTGACATAGTGAACACTAAAAATACTCTCCAGAAGGGAATTCTAAATTAAGCAATTATTTTACAGAGATCAATACACCACAGAATTAGAGATTAGTGCTGTGAAATGAATGAAAAAAGTGTTTGCTTATGAATAAAATCAGAAACATTAAATAAATCACAGAACATAACCTGGACTTCAGGTTGGTAAACTCTGAAAGAGTAGATAAAATGTAAATTATAAATCCAGTATTATGTGTAAAATACAAGAAACAAAAATAATTAAATAAAACATCAAGGCAAGAAGTGGTAGGGTGTGGTGGTACACACCTTTAATTTCAATGCCTGGGATGCAGAGGCATACAGATCTCTGTGAGTTCAAGGTGTGGTAGCACACACCATTAATTCGAGCACTGGGGAGGCAGAGACAGACTGATCTTAGTGAGTTCAAGGACAGCCTGGTCTACAGAGTTATTCCAGGACAACGATATACAGAGAACCTGTCTCAAAAAGTAAAAGAAAAAATAAAAGAAATAAAGGTTAAAATAAAGTCGCATAAAGATGGAAAATACACAGAGAATCTTGATACTGTATACTATTATGTATACATATTCTGTATACATAGTATATTACGTATACTTTGAATTGTTTGAATGCTGAGGAAGGAGCAACAGTGGCTAAAAGATATTTGCTTATAAATGCTGCTGAATTAATCCAAGACATATATTTTGAAAATACCTTGGATTCAAAATTGAAGTCAAAACATATGTTACTTTGGAGAAGAGGTTTTGCTCTTGTTTCCAGAGGAGAAGAAAAATTGTGGATACCATTAAAATTAATAAAGGTTTGATTTGAAGAGAAGAAACCTCTTGGAACGGAGATATGACAGCTCATCCACAATGATGTTAATCATACAGGTGGTAAGAAAAACATATAAAATGGGGGCAGGGTTCTGTTCTTATCTCCACAGGAAAACACTCATCTTCGAAAAATTCAAGGGACCGTGGGTGTTTGAATACTGACAGATGGAAAAATAACTGCCAAATAGGGACTATCAAGAAAACTGATAGATTCTGTAAGTAAAATATACTAAATCATATTTCTAAATTTATAAAGCTGTTTTTGGAGTTGGACTCTGGCTCAGTCCCTCTCTGATTCCAAGCCTGTTGTTAAGAGAAAAACCCAGAGTTTCTGGAGTTTCAGTCTCATGTCAAGAGCCATGATACAGGACAGAAAGAAATATGAGTTTAGAAAACATCTTTGCTTTTCTTCATATCTATCATATCTTTCATTAACTATATCTATCATGCTTTTCATTGAATATATGTATGTCTGTATATGTCTATATAATTAATGCTTAAGTTTTCCACAATGAACAATGAGTTTTTCTGCAGTAATTTTTGAAGTTTTCAGGAAGAAGATGGGACCCCATAACAACAACTCCACCTGGTTGATATGATGTCCTGATACTGATAGTGCTACTACAAGACCTGTGATGGGTACCAGCTGCACAAGACGGTTCTAACTTGGTTAGCTGAAATGGTGCACATCTTTTACAACATTATGTCCAGACCTCCACAAAATACTCAGAGACTATTTGCAATCTTACCAGATATTAATCTTGAAATTGAAACATTATTTTACTTCCATAGGATCCCCCAGAAAGAACAGCGCCCCCATGACAGCTGGAAGTAATTCTAGAGGACAATGTCCCCTCTCCCAGTAAAGTTTGTCCTTGGGTTTAGGGACATCATTTAAGGGTTGATTATAATTATTATATGTTTGAGGGTTGGGGGAGGAATTTTATAAGCTCAGGGATCTTTTTGAAAAACGAAAAAACAAGGGATAATTGGATGATGTGACAATAGATTGATATTTGTGAGTTATTGTTTTTAGACAATTATATTGCTATCAATTCTTGTATATTGATACAAAGTTAAATTATATTGACTATTGTATGTATGCATGCTTCTACCTCTGTTTAAAACATTTTTATGTATTTATATATATTGTGTTGATATGTATATATATTTACCATATTGCAGTGTATATTTCTACCTCTGTTTAAGATACTTATATATTGTTTATATATTGATATATATATATATATATATTTACCATATTGCAATGTATAATGGTACATTGTTTACATTTGGAAGTCATTGTCCTCATTTATTGCACAGTTGTTTATTGTCTTAGTCTAAGTTAGATAGGGTACTGAGAATTACATAGATCACTAGTCATCTATGTTTGTCATATTTATAATTAGTCTAATCATGTTCTTTAGATACATAGAGATTATATTCAGTATAGATAGATAATCTTCAACCTCATCAAAGAACGGTAGAAAATGGCCTTTCATCTAACTCAGAGTTCCATGGTAGTGAGACACAATCACTCCTGGCAACACCAATCTATTCCTGAGAGAATGTTGAGCACCAAAGACACTCCACATGGAGCCTTTCTCCTTGGCAGAACTGTCCTTTGGGAAAAGAAATACCCATACTTCAACCACTGACAGAGATACAGAGTATCCGTAAATGGATAAAACAGGACTGTCATATCCTGCCAAGGCAGGGTAAGATAGTTTTGAAAAGTTTCTTGCCTTTAAAAATGGTATATCAGTTACATTAGGCCTTAGCCAAAGTTGGTTACTTCAACACTGCAAACATGATTTTGGGTGATTGCTCAGGTAGCCAGTTGTCTCTGTGATTTGTTGCATGTTTAGGAAGTTATTTGATTGTACTTCCTAATTACTCAGGTAACATTATTTCCCTTCTCAGATCTTTGATGGGGTTGAAGACTATATAAATGTAGTGACTTTCCTCTCATGATTTGGCCAAGTTATTTATCAGACAAGTCTTAAGCTAGTTAGAATAGGATATTTGTTCTTATTGTATATAATTTTGTAGTAGCTTTAGAACTCTCTTACTTAAAAAAAGGGGGAGGTGCTGCGGGAGCTGCTTCTGCTCTTTCAGCCAATAGACTTTAACATACCAGCTCACTTGGGCATGGTTTCTTTGGCTTAAAAAAGCAGCCGTAGCCATGAGCTCCCTCTCTTGCTTTGAACTCTGCTTCCTGCTACTAGACTCCTTTCCTGATCACGCCGAGGGCTGTTGTCTGGGATGGTGATCTGTAAGTTTTTCCCCTTTAAATAAATAACTATTCTATTCATCATAATTCCAAATAGATGTGGGATTGTTTGTGACTTACGCCTTCATATTATAAAAACTTACAGTTTTTTTTTTTACATTCTAAAGTAGCTAAAAGTTTCCCATGTACATTAGATCTATGTATGTCTCTCTTAGGATCCGAATTGTTGCCTAGGTACTATGGAATTGTGATTTGTGGGTTGGTTTTCTTTGGAAAAAGACAAGATCTCCTAAGTAAATTGGGAGCATGGGGACATTAGGAGAGGGTGTTAGGGGATGGGAACGGCAGGAAAGGGAGAAGAGAAAAAATGTAGAGCTCAATAAGAATCAATAAAAATGTGGCTAAAAATTTAAATTTCCTATGCAGCTTTTATCACGCTGTCTGGTGATAAGAGGAACCAGGTGTCCTCTTATCAGCTGTGCCATCCACAAAGTTCAGCAGCAGCACACAGTGCAGACAGTGCCTCCATGAACAGTGTCAGCTCCAGCAAGTGGGTGTAAGACAGACTGGGAGAGATGCTTGAAAACATAGGCTACAGCTTTTATGGAACACTATCACACATTTATGTTCTCTACTTTTAAAAATGTGATTGTAAAATAAACTAGCCATTTAATACATATTTTTATTTTTTCTCTTTGACATAATATTCCTTTTTAAACAGAAAAGCTAAAACTTTTTTATATTACAACTTTAGACCTGTCTAAAATTAGTTGGGACTATCAGTTACTAGAGCTGACCTCCCTTATTGGATTCATTAATCTACTCCATTACTTGTCACTTTATATCAAATGCAAAAGGATGAAGAGAACTCACTGTTTCCCTGTACAGAAATTAGAACTGTTATCTAAATTACTGAGGATACTCTATAGCTCAGCTTATAGTTCCTGAGATTGTTTACACAAGGAGGCCCACATTCCTCACCCATTTCATGAGAAAGAGCTGATTTTCTCTCATACAGAAAATGTAATGTACATATCTAATCTACAAAATGTGACTGAAAATGAATTCTTCCCTTTTTCCTCTCTAGCCTAGGAAAAAGACCTTTTGGGGTTAAACTTTGCTAATCATGGTCTTCTGACATTATGGAACCTGCTCATAAGTCAGCTAAAATGTGTTTACTATTATGTTTTTGTTAAAATACACAATCATGATTGTTCTTTTTCCTCTTGGTTCAGGGCATTTTCCCGACATTCCATTGGTTACCACTCAAGAATGACAAAGAGACAGAAGCAGTGACTTGAAGCTTTGGATTGCCTGTGAACATGACAGAAATAGTCTTCTGGAATGCAGTTTCTGAGAGGCTTCTTAACTTCAGTTTACAGAGAAGGGGGATGTAAAGGATGGGACAGTGGCTGACTCATTACATTCTTTGCACTACACAGCACAGTCCTATCATAAAGATCCTAGCACAAGCCTTAGTTATCATAGGTGGCAGAATATCCTCTCAAGTAGGTTGTAGCACAAAGTCTATTCACCATTTGGGTAATACGTAGAAATATTCTGCAAAGAACTGTGTTAATGGTTATACTAGAGACAAGTCAGGCATTTGGGACAAGAGACAGTTATAGTAAGGTCAGGAAGAGAACAGGGTGCCTTCCACTAAGGAGGCAGGTGTGTTGGAGGGAGTCCTCCATGTTGCCAAGCTCAGAGACTGCTGTCAGGCTATGGTAGACTAAAAGCTCCAACCAGCAGGGCCTCTCACCTTCTATCTAGGTTTGTTAAATAAAACGTGTGTCCCAAAGCTTCATGTGTACACATTGGAATTGTTATTGTGAATCATTTACTTTATGACTGTCTTTATCTGTTTGACTCAGTATTGTTTATATTCTAATGTAACAGAATAATGTAGCTGTTCCACCTTGGTTTGAGGCCCCCATTCCATGACAAATTTGCTTCCAACACTTGACTCTCAGCACATGTATATCATTATCAGTTACTGTACTCCTTGGAGAAAACACAGTTGGATATATTTTTTTAACCTAGTCCAACAATATGTATATAATATTTGCGAAAATGTATTCACATAAGTTTATTAATAAATGCTTATTAATTTCTGTCATATTTGCTGCAATTTTTGGTATGTTAGATTTTTGTTAGTATGTTTTCCTTTCCTCCTACTTCTCAAATGTGTGAGAGTTTTACGCCATTGGACATACTAATACCTGTCTTCCTAATAATCATTATTCATTTATTGATCTCATGGCATTAATATTTTGTCTGTACTCTCATGATTAGATGATATTTGCTTTTTTCTGTGTGCATACTATTTTTATAGTGTAGGTGTATGTGTGTATTTGTTGGCATGTGTGTGTGTATGTGTGAGAGACAGAGAGATAAAAGTAGAAGGTAGACTGGGGAAGAAAAGATAGCAGGAAAGTGAAGGAGAAATGGGAAAGATTAGCACATATGTTCAAAATATATGATATACTGAAAAATACATTGATTTTAAGAAAATTGTCTGTACTGAATTTACATTTATAGAAGAATTTAAGTGACTGCAAGTTGGCTCACATACCAAAAACACTTGACATCAATCCTGATGTCAAATGTGATTTGTTTCCCAGAACCCAAATGACAAAGGAACAATCAAGTCCAAGTTGTGCTCTGATCTGCACAACAAGGTCATGTCACATGTGCACCTAGATATGCACACAGCATACAAATGCACACTCACATTGACAAAGAAATATTAATCTACTAAAAATGTAATAGAAGTTTAAAGAAAAATAAACAGAAGAAATTGTAACCATTAAGGATGTAAGAAAGCCCTAAAAATATGGATCTATATCTAATACTAAGCTTTCTGATTTATTGATTAACTAGGTAGCCCCTGACCTTAATAAAAGCAATAAAATTGTTTGAAAAAAGAATGTGGAAAAGTAGGAAAAACTCTTTCCCACAGCTTCTAAAGCAAAATACACTTTGTCACCATCATCACTTCAGCCCAAAGAGTCCTATGATGGATACCAGAATTCCAGAACTACAGAAAGATAAATTCCTCATATTCAAGCAACAGAGTTTGTAGTATTGGGCTACAAAAGGTATAGAAAGATAATACTGAATTTTCCTCTGCATTTTCACATACTGGATTTTCATACCAAAAGAATTGGAAAACATCGAAACCCTTATATTTTGCTTAGCTCTGAAAACATTTTTATCAGAGTTTCAGGCACACTGTTCCCCAGGAAGAAAAGAGAAGTGTCCAGGTGCAGGGCAGAATGCAGTGCAGGCAGTTGTTGAGACTCTCAGAAGTTTTTGTTGGAGGCTGAAGCACTGTGGGAGGATACCCATTAGCTTGCATACAGTAGTAATCTGCCAGGTCTTCAGTCTGGACACTGCTGATGGTGAGAGTGAAATCTGTCTCAGATCCACTGCCTAGGAAGCGATCAGGGACCCCACTAACCCGAGTGGATGCATAGTAGATCAGTAGTTTAGGAGCCTGTTTTGGTTTCTGCTGGTACCAGTACAAGTAGTTCTTTTTGTCTTCACTGTATAAAAGACTATGACTGGACTTGCAATTGATGGTGACCTTCTCTCCTGCTGACACAGTCAGGGAGGACGGAGACTGGGTCATCACGATATCAGCACAGGCACCTGCAATAAGGAATACAAAACGAAGATTCATAATATGAAAGCACAGAATATAGTAACAGTTGAAATTTGTCATTTAATAACCTTCCAATGTCAACTTGTCAGTGTATATCTTACACAATACTATAAGAAATATTATGTTCTAACACATATTTCAAATTTCTTACATACAAAGAAGTGATTCTACAAGGATTATAACACTTAAATTTCTCACCAGACACCCAGAGCAGTAGGAACATGAGGACATATATCTGTGACTCCATCTTGATCTGCCTACCTATCTGATGCAGCTCAGTTCACACTGTAAAAGTCTGGTTTATAAATTCTGAGCAGCTGGGATGGCCTAGCGGGTCCCATGCAAATCAGTCAGTAAATACATAAGGGCAGTGTGTGTGTGTGGGGGGGGGCTCATCACAATCAACAGACAGATGAAACATGACAGGCAGTATGAACCATTGCTGAAAGATATCAGCTTATAGCTCTCCAACAGTAATTTATTAGGTACTATAATAACAATTTCATGTTAAAATCCAAGTTATAATTAAACCAATTTACTTTTTCAGAAGTGTTAGGAAAGCCATCTCAGATTAACAGCTCTTGGGAAATAATAAAATATGTTCAAAAAATCAAAACCGCAAAAGAAACATAGAGTAAGAAAACATGAAGTAAAATTAAGGATGTAAGGAAGGAGGGAAAGTGGAAAAGCATGAGAGAGATAATTGAGGCTAAATGGGTGTGTTATCTCTCATGCGTAAAGTCACTCTTAGGAAGAGTGAACATTGGGCTCCAGTTTCCAGACTGATAAAGGAACAGAAATACAAAGAGCAGCCCAGAATTCAATCTGTGGAAATCTTGTGGAACATTAATTTAAGCACTGAACCACACCTGGGTCAAGGAAGAAATAAAGAAAGAAATTAAAGTATTCCTTGAATTTAATGAAAATAAAGACACAACATACTCAAACCTTTGGGACACTATGAAAGCAGTGCTAAGAGGAAAATTCATAGCACTAAGTGCCCACTTAAAAAAAATGGAGAAAGCACACATTGGAGACTTGAGAGCATACCTGAAAGCTCTAGAAAAAAAGAAGCAGACTCACCTAGGAGGAGGAGAAGACTGGAAATAATCAAACTGAGGGCTGAAATCAACAAAATAGAAACACAGAAAACAATCCAAAGAATCAATGAAACAAAAAGCTGGTTCTTGAAGAAAATCAACAAGATTGACAAACCCCTATCCAAACTAATCAAATGGCAGAGAGAGAACAAGCAAATTAATAAGATCAGAAATTAAAAGGGGGATATAACCACAGACAAAGAGGAAATTCAGAGAATCATTAGATGGATGGAAATAGAAAACACCGTCCTGAATGAGGTAACCCAGACCCAAAAAAGATGAACATGGGATGTGCTCACTCATAATTGGTTTCTAGCCATAAATAAAGGTTATAGAGCCTGTAATTCATGATCCTAAAGAAGCTAAATAAAAGGTGAACCCAAGGAAAAACATAAACTTATCCTCCTGGATATTGGAAGTAGTCAAGATTGTTGGGCAAAAATTTCGAACTTGGGGCTGGGATGGGATGAGTGTAAGGGGAGATGGGGAAAGAAAAGTTTGAAGGGGAGATTGGGGAGGGCTTGGGGGATTGGGATGGTTGGGATATAGGAAGGGTTGATATGGGAACAGGGACGTATATATCTTAATAAAAGGGAGCCATTTTAGGCTTGGCAGAGACTTGACTCTAGAGGGGTTACCAAGTGTCCAGGGAGATTCCCCCAGCTAGTTGCTTTGGCAGCTGAGGAGAGGGAGCCAGAAAAGGCCAGATCCTATAGCCATACTGATGAATATCTTGCATATCACCATAGAACCTTCATCTGGCAATGAATGGAGATAGAGACAGAGCCCCACGTTGGAGTACTGGACTGAGCTCCCAAGGTCCAAATGAGGAGCAAAAGGAGGGAGATCATGAGCAGTGTTATGTAGAAAGTACAAGAAACAGACAAATAAATAAACATAACATCATGGCAAGAAGTTAAGATTCACCTGTAATCCCAGGACTGAAGAGACATAAGGAGGAGGATTATACCTCTGAGGCCATCATGGGGCACAAGTTCAAATGTGTGTGATTAATCAAGTGGTTACAAGCCAGCTAATGGCATTTGATATCCAAGACAAAGTAGTTATCTGATTTTAAGGTTTTATCATTAAGTAAATGCTGTTATGGAAAACTAAGTATCCATTTAATTAACATGAGGTTTTCTTTTAATTTGCATTAATTATATGATTTCATAATCAAGTTTTCACATTCAAAATGTTAAATTATTTGTGATAAGCATATTCAGATCTCCTCTGTTTTACTGCTGACACACCATCATAAGAGAGAAACAAGCAGTATGTGGAATAAGGAAATTCCCAGTTTCAAAGTCAAGAATATAACTGATGAGTAACTGCCCTAATCAATGTCCAATATGTTGTGTTGTGCTCTGTATCTTTGATAAACTTTGTATTTTGCTTTGTGAAAGCTGCGGTGAGCTCAAATGTGCTTTCACTCATTTACTGATGCTCATTCAGACTGGACACATGGAGACAGGGGTCTTACAAAACTAGGACTCTCACAGTTAAACATGTATTTTTGCAGTATGTAAGGGAAGAACATGGAGATTAAAAGAACAAAAATTCCCATGGTTTTTAATGTGTGATAGAAAAAGCCTGACAGTACTTCCCACAAACCAAGTCTCTATCCTTGTGCTTTGGATTTCATGGCTGTGTTTAAAATTGAACTCAGTACAAAGTTACTGTCTGTAAACAACACAGATTAACTTGTTCCCAGCTTTGGATCCAGGAAGTCTTATGTTTAAGACTTTGAGCTCATTGGCAAAGGAGCCTTTTCCATTGACACCACTGTGAATGAAGGCTCAGGGATGTCATATTTCATCCTCAAACTCAGCAATATGGGGGTCCTTTATCATGGTGTAAACAGCATGCAATCTCCACATACAGTGTTATAGCCTAAACTGCAAACCTCACTACTTAGATGGCCCAACTTCTATCACATGTTACTTTTCTTTGGAATATCATAGAAAATTGCCAGAAATTGTGAAAGAGGAAGAACCATAGGCAAGTTACAGCTAAGGTCTGTGCCCCATGGGAAAAACAGCTTCACCTAAGCAAATCCTTAACGGTAGTTTCAGTTCCACCATCTTCAGTATAGAAATATAGAAAGCAGAAGGATAAACATCATCCAATCTCTTCTAAATAAATAGATATGATTGGAGGTAACATAAGTTCCAGAGTATCAGTAACCTGGGTTTCTCTGAAGTTGGTTATTTACTTCTAGATGATCTTTAGTGGCATGTAGATTCTTCTCAATTTTGAAATAGAAACCAAATAAAAAACATAAAATCATTTCATTTGATTAAAAAGTTAAAAAGAAATCATGAAAGTTTCTAAAAATGATAGAAAGACAGAACATGAAGTGCAAGCAGTGTGTGGCACTAGAGGGACTAAAAACTGGTTCAGCCACTGTGAACTTCAGTATGGAGTTTCACAAGAAAACAGAGAATCATATGATTTAGCTACTTCTGCACTAGGTATATTCCTGAACAAATGTATACCACCATAAAATAGATATTCTTCCACACACATGTTTATTGCTGCTCTATTCAGAATGGTAAGAATTTAAATCAATCCAGTGTCTATCAACATATAAATGGATAATAAAAAGGTACTTGTGTGCGAATAAATTTATTCAACTCTCATAAAAATAGGAATTACATATATGTGTACTTTTTTTCTCTGTGGCTTATACTATAGTTTTATTTCTGAAAAGACTCAATACGTATTTGAAGCAATACTTATTTTTCTGTGTTTGGTGATGGAATTCGACCAGCATTTCTTGGTTCATGTTACCTAGTAGCAGTCTTGAAATCTTCTATCTCTTTGATGTTTTCCATACTGCATGTTCCACCAGTAACTACTAAATATATTTGGACATGAAGGATTAGGCTTCTAATCCTGGAACATGAGTGGTTGAGTCAAGACGTTTGCAACTTCAAAGTAATCTTAGAATACTTAGTGAGACCAAATTGAAAAAAAAGGTTGCATTGGTCTGACAATGAGATGTTTTTGAGTGCCCAGATAAGACTGTAGCCTTGACAATGCCTTTACTGTAATCTGTGAGGGCTGAGGAGAGTATGCAGAGAGATTACAACTGTTTTACAGTTTTACAGTTTTACAGTGTTTAACTGTTTTACAGAGATTACAATGGGATTGTGATAATTTCTTGTATAGCATTAGGAAAATCATGCAGTACAGTTTCACTATCCTAAGCTAAGCTGTTAATATGGAAACATCAAACATATGCATTTGAATGTGCTGCTAAGTATCATTTTGTTGAGGTTTCTCACTCTACAACAGACAAAAACAGAAGTCTAAAGAAAGTTCATGAAGAAGTAGAGGATATCTGTAGGGTAAAGCTTCCATGATCATGGATTGCACTCTTGGGCCTCCAGAGTTCATGCACCTGCAGTGGGAGAACAACTAGAATATGAATAGGTTCTGAGTGTGGTATCATGGAATTCAGCAGTCAGGGTGAAGAGGCTGGTGGGTTGCAGGTGCCGGGTCATTGTGTGCTAGGTAGTGATTTCCAGGTCAGTTAAGGGTATATAGTGAGCCTTGGTAATCTTCCATCTAAAAAGATAGCAAAAAGGGAAAGTATGCAAGAAGGGAATGTGGCCACATTGTGGAAGATAGTACAGAGAAACTGGACAAGGCTTAAAGAAAAGCTAATGAGACCCAGCCTATGGATAAGCTTCTGTGATGGACAAAATGATGCAGATCAGAAGCTAAACAGTAAATCAGTTTCAGGAAGCTTGTTTGTATTTCACTGAGGGACTTTTGTAATCAACAAATACAAGAGGAAAGGTGACATTAGGTTGAGAATGTTAACTTGTATCTTCAAGACAACAAGCAGTATTTAATATTCAAACTCTTGAACAGTTGAGGAAAGCTTCCCATAAATTTTGAATAATTCTCTACTCAATCTATGGAATATAAAAACCATGTTATGAAAATAGTAACAAAATGATCTTTATTAAGAAAAAGCTGAAAAACTATAAAGTAAATATGGTGTGACAGACACACATATTAGTTTAAGAAATCTCTTTTCACACCACCATTTTTACAACAAAAATTTCTAAAATCCCATGTTTTACATGTTTGGGGAACAACACAGCTAAAACAGATCTTCAGGGAGCAGCAACCCCTGGAAGCTTTTGTTGAGCCCTGTGGGAAGAAACTCCCTAGTTTTCTGAAAGTAGCAGCTTGCAGCAGCAGTAACCTCTAATGGGATAGAGGGTGAGACTGAAATCTGTACCAGACCCACTGCCACCAAACACGGTAAGTACCACAGATTCAAGGTTGGATGCTAATGAAATAAAGAGTTTGTGTTGTTCTGCTTTCTGTTAATACCAGTGCATATAACTATAGCCAGATTAAGTGACACTTTTGATGAGCCTGCAGGAGATAATGACCCTCTGCCCTAGAGACAGAGGCAACAAATATGGAGACTAGGACATCACAATATCACCAGTGATGCCTGGAATGATAAACACATTTTGCTGTCACAGATATACTGAAAGTACCCAAGTATAAAACCATCATGTATACAGAATGGGTAACAGCGGTAATGAACTATACTCTGAGAAGCCATAAAATAAAATGGAAACTTAACCATAATTAAATGCCATAATTTTGATGATCAGAATACTAAAGCATGGAAAACAACAAGGGCTACAAGACATGTTTCCAACACTGTACCCTCTGCCCTGAAACCCAGAAGAGAAGTAGGCACAGCAGGAGAGCAGTGACCCAATCTCTGACCTGGAGTGGAGGCTGCTTCTTGGGGACTAACAGGCTGCCTTAAAAGACACTCTGAGCAATCTGCACTGCGGCTAATGTCTCAGTATGCAAATCAGCTCATAAAAGGCTTTTGTTGGTGCTCAAAGGACACCTGCGCTTGTGTCACTCTATGGCAGTTAGCATTAACAAAGAATTCCCAAGAGTATTTTAATGTATACCAGGTGATTTTGTGGCTTGCTCTGTGAAATCAACAAATACTTCTATTTTGAGATTCCCTCTGGGCTGTGCACTGCCATTACTCTGCTTGTTCTATGAGGCATGGGTTGTAGGAGTATTTGATGCCTCACAACTAAATGTTAAAAGGGAAGTTTTTATTTTAATTTTATGTGTATATGCCTTTTCTCTGCATGTATATCTGTGAACCAAATATGTACCTATTGCCTTTGTATTCCAGAAGAATAAATTGGATCCCTGGAACTAGTTGTGACAGTTATGAACTCTCATATAAATGCTGGGAGGAAAGTAAATCTATGTCTTCCTCAAGATCAGGCATGGCTCTTAACCACTGAGCCATCTCTCCAGCTCATTTTTGGTATGTCTCACAAAGAGAAAACTATCAGGCGTAATAAGAGCAAGGGTTCATGGTCAGATGGGAAGAGAATGTTGACTCCAATAGGAGGCTTGAATCTAAATGCTATCAGTAGCAAAAGAGGGAGTGGGGTGTGATCACAGGATGAAAAGGCAGCTGAAAACCTAAATGTAAAATGAATAGGCATCACTGACGATAGGGCAAGTCTCTCCATCTTCTCACTCCAAAACCAATGTTGAATCTACATAAAGCATTAACAAACAGAGGAACATTTTACCCTGTAAATAGTAGCATTACCTCAGAATCCACAGTTTTTGTCAGTCAGCATAGAACTTAGGGGCCCCAGCTTGGTCTATGGAGGAACAAGTGGCCATTTCCTTGTTCTGACCCTGAAACCGAGGTGGGTTAATGATACTGGGCTTTGGTCACTCTGGACACTCACGATCAATTCCACATTGGGCCACAGCCTTTAAGAAGGGGGTTCTAGGTTAGTTGAGTAGTAGGGCTCTTTCATAATGAGTATTTCTCTTCTCAATTTCACCTGAACTAGAAGGATTGAAAATTGGACACTATTGTATGCAAAGAGAGGAAACAGTCAGCTTCCTCGTATTTTATAATGAGAAACGTCAAGACCCTGACATCCTCATATAGTATCACTTTATTCAAGGAACTGAGTGAAGCTCAGTGCTCTCCATTCAAGGACTGCAGCACACTTCCGCTTGAATGTCCCCAGAATGCCCATGTAGTAAGGCGTTGCTTTCCAGGCTGTTATTTCAGTGGTGATATGTATATGAATAAAGGGACACTGGGATGGTTTGAGGTCACGAACACTGTGCTCATGGGGAGAACCTGTGTCTATCTCTTCCTCCATTTTTTCTCCTTAAGATTCTCAGTTTTGCTTTAACACTCCTATCCTAATTTGCTGCCACCCCTACCCCCCACACACAGTGTCTTACTCCTACAGCAAAGATCCTCCATAACAGAGGCTATGTTAAGCATTGTATGTCATTTCCTTATAGTGATTGACAGACAGTGCTTTATTCTTTCAATGCAAGGAAAGAATTCAGAGCAAGAAATGCTTAAGTGAATGCACAACTGAATATTGTGAAACACATGCATCAATTGATTTTAGCGAAATGATTTTCACTTGTTTTCCCAACTCTTTGAGCAATGTCTACTGGTGTTATATTTAGAAAGCGGTCTCCATGACAATGCATTGAAGGTTACTTCCCAGATTCTCCTCTATCATGTTCAGTGTGGTCAGAAATATATAGAGGCCATTAATCCATTTGGACTTGAGGTTTGTGCATGGCAACAGATATGGACCTATTTTCATTCTTCTATGGGTTGACATCCAGTTATGCCAGCACCATTTGCTGAAGATGCTTTCTTTTTTTCATTGTATCTTTTTTGCTTCTTTGTCAAAACTCAGGTGTTCATAGGTGTGTGAATTAATATCCGGGTATTCAATTAAATTCCGTTGGTAAGTGTCTCTGTTTTTATGCCAATACCAAGCTGTTTTCATTACCGTAGCTCTGTAATAGAACTTGAAGTCAGGGATGTTAATGTCTCCAGGAGTTTCTTTATTATACAGGATTGTTTGGCTATCCTGGGTTTCTTGTTCTTCCATATGAAGTTGAGTATTGTTCTTTCAAGCTCTGTGAAAAATTGTATTGGGATTTTGATGGGGATTGCATTGAATCTATAGACTGCCTTTGGTAAGATTTCCATTTTTACTATTTGATCCTTCCCATACAAGAGCATGGGAGATCTTTCTATTTTCTTGTGTCTTCTTCAATTTTTTTCTTTAAAGACATAAAGATCTTGTCAAATAGGTCTTTCATGTCCTTTGTTGGTGTTAACCCATGATATTTTATGTGATTTGTGGCTATTGTGAAAGGTGATGTTTCTCTAATTTCCCTCTCTTTATCATTTGTGTATAGGAGGGCTACTGTTTTTTTTTTGTGTGTGTGTGTTTGTGTGTGTGTGTGTGTTGATCTAGTATCATGCCACTTCACTGAATAAGATAAATAAATGGGACCTCCTGAAACTGAGAAGCTTCTGTAAAGCAAAGGACACAGTCAATAAGACAAAAAGGCACCCCACTGAATGGGAAAAAAATCTTCACCAACCCCACATCAGAAGACAAAGGACTGATTTCCAAAATATATAAAGAACTCAGGAATTTAGACATTAAAATTCTAAATAACCCAATTAAAAAGTGATGCCCTGAACTAAACAGAGAATTCTTATCAGAAGAATTTCAAATGGCTAAAAGGTACTTAAGGACATGTTCTTCTTCCTTAGCTATCAGTAAAATGCAAATCAAAACAACATTGAGATACTGTCTTACACCTGCAAGAATGACTAAGATCAAAATCACTAATGATAGCTTATGCTGGAGAAGTTGTGGAGCAAGGGGAACACTCATCCATTGCTGGTGGAAATGCAAACTTGTGCAACCACTTTGGAAATCAGTGTGGCAGTTTCTCAGAAAACTAGGAATCAACCTACTTCAGGATCCAGTAATTCCACTCTTGGGAATACATCCAAAAGATGCTCAATCATACTACAAGAGCATTTGTTCAACTATGCTTATATCAGTATTATTTGTAATCGCCAGAACCTGGAAACAACCTAGATGCCTCTCAACTGAAGAATGGATAAAGAAAGTGTCACACATCTACACATTACAGTACTACTCAGCAGTAAAAAAAATAATGACATCTTGAATTTTGCATGCAAATGGATGGAATAGAAAACATTATCCTGAGTGAGGTAACCCAAACTCAAAAAAAAAAATGAATATGAACCTTCGTCCAACAACAGATGGCAACAAAGGCAATGACCCACATTGGAGCACTGGGCTGAGCTCCCAATATCTGGGTGAAAAGCGGAAGAAGTGAAAGTATGAGCAAGGGATTCAAGACCATGAGGGAATCATCCGCTGAGACAGTTTGCTTGAGCTAATGGGAGCTCACCAACTCCAACTGGACTAGGAGTGAATGAACATGCGAACAACCAAGCTATTCTTTTTCCTTTTATTATTATTATTATTATTATTATCATTATTATTATTATTATTACTACTACTACTACAAATTTTCACCTCCTCCCCTTTTCCCATTTCCCTCCTCCTCTCCCATTCCTCCTTCCCCTCCCTTTCCAGTCCGAAGAGCAGTCAGGGTTCTCTGCCCTGTGAGAAGTCCAAGGTCCTCCCCCTCCATCCAGGTCTAGGAAGGTGAGCATCCAAACAGACTAGGCTCCCACAAAGCCAGTACATGGAGTAGAATCAAAACCCAGTGCCACTGTCCTTGTCTTCTCAGTCAGCCCTCCATGTAAGCCATGTTCAGAGAGTCTGGTTTGATCACATGCTCTATCAGACCTAGTCCAGCTAGCCTTGGTGAGTTCCCATTAGATGGGCCCCACCGTCACAGTGGGTGGGCGTACCCCTCGCAGCCCTGACTTCCTTGCTCATATTCTCTTTCCTTCTGCTTCTCATTTGGACCTTGGGAGCTCAGTCCAGTGCTCCAATATGGGTCTCTGTCTCTATCTCCATCCATCACCAGATAAAGGTTCTATGGTGGTATGCAAGATATTCATTAGAGTGGCTATAATATAGGGCCAGTTCAGGTGCCCTCTCCTCAGCTGCTCAAAGAGCAAGCTGGGGACATCTCCTTGGACACCTGGGAACCCCTCTAGAATTCAGTCTCTTGCCAACCCTCAAATGGCTCCCTTAATTAAGATATATACTTCCCTGCTCCCATATCCACTCCTCCTCCATACCAACTGTCCCATTTCCCAAAGTTCTCCCCATCCTCCCCTTCTCACTTCTCTCTCCCCATCTCCCCTTACCCTTGTCCCACCCCTACTCCCAAGCTCTCCATTTTTGCCTTAATTCTCGCAGATAGCTGCCTTCTTCATGGATGCATGAGCCAAGTGATCTACCGCTAAGAGTCATATGAGCATTTTCCTTTCAGATAGTGATGTAGGTGGGTCTTCTATCTATCTGTTGCTTTCATTGGTTTATTAATAAAACTGCTTGGCCTGATAGGTCAGAACATAGGTAGGCGGGAAAGACAGAATAGAATGCTGGGAGAAAGAAGGCAGTGAGACAATTGCCATGAAGCCAGCCACCAGGTCAGACATGCTGAATCTTTCCTGGTAAGCCAGAACCTTGTGGTGTTACTCAGATTATTAAAAATGGCTTAAGCAAGATATGAGAGTTAGCCAGTAAGAAGCTAGAGCTAATGGGCCAGGCAGTGTTTAAAAGAATACAGTTTCCGTGTAATTATTTTGGGTGTAAAGCTAGCCATGCGG
Organism: Arvicola amphibius; assembly: GCF_903992535.2. Lineage (NCBI taxonomy): Eukaryota > Metazoa > Chordata > Mammalia > Rodentia > Cricetidae > Arvicola > Arvicola amphibius. Next base: position 77,861,120 of record NC_052048.2, on the reverse strand, counting down.
AAGCCGGGTAACAGAATGCAGCCTGCAGCTCCTTCTACAGGATAAGAGCACAGTCCCCTCTCCAACTGCTGCCCCCGGAGAGGCTGGGGGACCAGAGTGGGGTTCGCCTCTGGCCGGCCAATGAGACAAGGAAGAAAAACACAACACTAGAAAAGCGGGTTGGGCGGGAAACGGGAATACCAAGACCGACAAACACAGGGCCGTCACTGAAGACACACAGCAAACCGGCACGCAAAGGTGAGCTCCAAGGGTGCCCAAGGGGGGCTCCCAAACCCCCACCCTGGTGTGCCTTGGGAACAGCCACCTGCCGCGTAAGGAATGGGGGTCTGAGGAAGCCGCTGGAAGTCTATGACTCCCTCTGGGCCCCTCAGCACCCCACCCCAACCCCGGGGACGGAAAGGCAACCCCCCCCGGGGGGGGCTTTAAACCTATGCTACGTGCTGGGACGCTGTAGCTAGGAACCCAGACAGGTGTTGGAGGTGGAGATGCAGGAGGGAGGACCACTGCAGTGACGACACACTTTGGAAATCAGTTTGGAGGGACCAACTAAGCATTCTGAAGAGTTTTCTGGTAGAGCTTTGAGAGTCTTTTAATTATAAGAACACATTATGTATAAAATTTTGCATTTTTTCTTTATTATTTATATTTCTTTCATTTTTGCTTTTTTCATTTTTGTGACTTAGATTTGATAATTACATTGAATAAGAGTTAGAGAGTAAGGCTATACCCTTTTTTCATTTCAGATTTACAAACAGCTTTCTAGTTTAAACTACATGGCCCAATTAGTATAATTATAGTGATATTTTTATTATTTAATAATCTTATTTTTATTTTATTTTGTTTACTAGTCACTTAAATTTAACTCAGATTCCCATTTTTGTCTTTGATTATATTTTTAAAGCCCATTGGGAACTAACTTGTCATTCAACTACAATACAGTCTTGCAGAACAAGACTAAAATGGTTTTGTTCAGAATTGCCAGTATCTGAGACTCTCTCATGCTCCACCACCTCTGCTCCCACCTGGTCTCTGCATCAGCAATGCAGTTCCAGGGATGGGGAACTATGTGTGTGTGTTTTGAGCTGACACCACAAAGCTCCTTTAGTGGCTCTCTCAAGATGCTGCAGACGCATCTTTTGTACATCTCCTATTTTGTACAGAAGGCAGCAGTCTTTTCTGAAGTCATTTGTCCTGGGACAGCTGTGTGAATATCAGCTGCTTATTGACTCAAGGTTATTCAACTCTTTCTCCACCTTCCCAGCATCGTCTTGAAGGAAAACATTGCCTTATACATTCCCCATAAGGTGGGATTTCATGTTGTTGCAAACATTCATTTCCTCAACGTCCCAATACTTTTTTCACCTTAGTGAAGGCTTTCTCTAAGAACCCATCACAGTGTCCCCACATCTCTCTGTGTGGGGATGCTTTTTTGTCCCCACATCATTCATAGAATCATGTGAGCCATCAGCAGTTTATGCACTCTTTGAGGATATATTTTTTTAGTTTTTTCAATGAAGACAGTGTGGGAAAAATTAGTTTTTGTGCAACTAAGAACATCTGTTTCTATGAAGACAAGCTACAATATTGAAAGCAGATGAACAGTTGACTTTGTCTTTCTAAGTGCAAGTTATAGAAGTCAGGTGTTCCAGCCAAAGCTGAAACATGATTGCAGATGCCACTGACTATGTCATATATTTGTTGTTATACTGAGGAATGACCCTTCAACTCTTAATCCCTTCATGGATTTTATTATGAGTTTAGGTGAGTTTTTTGAACTGATGGAGAGGATGACAGCATTTTTACTCCCTAAGCACTATGTGTTGACTTGTAGCTAGTGATTTTCGATGAGAGGGGGCCAACCTTTCACCCCTAAATTGAAACTGATGTAGTTATAGTGAACACTCCTCTCAGTTTGCTCCAAGATTTCATTTTCAAGAATTGTCATGGGTTGTTCTTAAGCTAAGCGCATATACATATATACATGATAGAAGAGATATATTTTCAATGTCTTTTGTCCATTGTTTATCATGCAGTTCAATTCAAAAGTTTCTCTGGTAGTTTTCAGTTTGAAACCAAAGATAAGAGTGGCATACTGAAAATACCATCTTCTGTTGTATCAGGACATATTTGACCTCCTGTGTCCATTGTATCCTGGTTTGTTTCATAAAATTTGAGTCCCAAAATTTGAGTACACATTTGGTGAATCATTTTCTTTATTGATTTCTTTATCTTTTTGATTAAGCTTTGTATGCATCCTACTTTCCCTGATAGCAGTAGAATTGAGCTTGTGCCCCAATTGTCTAGGTAATTTTCTTTCCATTACTTGATTCCCAGGACATGTTAGTTGTACTCTCAGTACCAATGTTATGGACAAAACAAAGAGTTGGATATAGTTTTTAAATCCAGTCAATAATATTTTTATTTTTATTGCTGAATTGTGCTAATATAAGGTTATTACAATGTTTTTGATCAATTTATATAATTCTGTTTGGGTTTTTTGTTTGTTTGCCTGTTCGTTTTCTATTTCCCTACTCCTCAACTCTATTGGAATTTTCTGGTTTACCATGTTAGGCACACTGGACTCCTTTCCTGATTATCATTGTTCATCTGTTCTCTTTATGACAGTAACATTTTTCCTGGGCTTTCGTTATTGAAAGACTTTCTCCATTCTCTATGTGCATAGTAATTTCATATTATCTTCTGAAGTTCTATCTTCATGGTCATGAAATGAAATGCCTTACTTTATGTTTGTCTTCTAATGTCTTTTGAAGACCTTTGTTAGTGTTTACACATAGTTGCACAGTGGATTCTTATTTTTTCAGAAGCTGTGGCAACGGTGTCATCTCTTTGTTTAGAGTTACTGGCATAAGTTACTTTACCAGAGGCCACTGAAAATATACTGCAGATGAAGTAGAACATGACAGATGGGCGGAATGCAAGTCAAATAATCCCAAACTAACTCCAAATAGAGTATTCTAAGATTTTTCTTTCTTAGAAGGGAACTCACAGATCACAGCGAGTAAATAGGAATGAACTTCTGCATATACCCTCAACTTACATTTTCTAGGCAATTGTTCAGATCATGTATTTCAATATCACTTTCTGTCTGGGAACACTGATCTCTCAGAATTAAATGCTTAATTTACTCATTCCCAGTCAATACAAACTCCCTAGACTAAAAGAAATTGGTACGGCTCTGTTTTTTATTATTTACTTAATAAGTGCTGTTTGATCCTAAAAATGGGATTCGTATTTGTTCAGAGGCTGTCCTGGGGACTGCAAGAAATGTGAGTGAAATGAGAGAGAGAGAGAGAGGAAGAGAGAGCATGTGTCCATTTGTGCATGCTGAAAGGGAGATGTAGCTGTATGTGCAGAGAGAAAGAAGTGTGAAGACATGTAGCTGAGTGGGTAAAGAGATACAGAAGATGTAGCTGTTTGAAGAGAGATATGTGTAAATAGATGTAACTAGAGATGTATTGCTGTGTAGAAGAGAAATATATGTATATTAAAAGAGATATGTAGCTGTCTGTAATGTGATATAACTATGTAGAGACAGAAAGATTTTCAGAAAGATATTTTCAAAATGAAGTAAAATAAAAAGCTAACTTTATAAAATATGTATATTTTATTTTTTACTCACAGAAATAAAAACCTAGCCCTCAGAGAGTTAAGAACTTGTTCTACGTCCCAGCAACTCTGAAGGCATTCTTTTTTCTACCCTAACTACAGTCCTGGTAGCTGGAATCTTAGGTTGCAGTACATTTTCATCTCACTTGTAACAAGTTCACTCAGACCCAAGTTACAATCAATATTCTTCCTCTATTAACTGTGTGCAAGAGCAACTGGTACATTTACCCTATTGTTGCAGTTCACACAGAGCATCTAGTATGGAGTATAATTTTGTGCAGTATTTGTCCAGCTCCCAATTCTGTAACTGTGAGAATCCCTTCTGTTTCTCAACCTCCTTGTTTGCTCAGTTTAAAGTAGTACTTGATGTGTATGCTCCATGAGCTGCTAGAGGTCTTGCTCTCTCTGCTTATGCCCCATGTGTTTAATCATCCTTTCTAAGCCCATGAAATGTTTCATCTCAGGTATATAGTTTTCATTGACTTATTCCAATTCTCCCAAAAGTTTTGTAATCTGTGCTTTAAAATTTATTCTCCTATTTGAGAAATGCAAGAGTTCTTGTTTATCATGCAAATCATTTACTTGACCCTGGAAATGTTTTGTAAGTACTTCTTGAGTTCTGATTTTGTGATTCAGTTTGGCTACTTTGGGAGAGGAATTTTCTAAGGAATTTTGGTAAAAGAGTTTCTCTATTTCTCTCTGATGAGATTCTTGAGGGGTTCAATGTATGCAGCAATGTCATCTAATGTTTGATACATAAAACTTGGACAGCAATTGTGCTTCAACCTGAAAATCTCAAAAGAAAAGCAGCCAGCCATTGGCATTTACCTCAACCTGAGTCTGAAAATTGCAATCCTGCCTCCAGAAATCTCAGAATGAAAGTATGTCTGAGAGATGTTTCTTCACATCTAATAATCTTTTCTAGTTCTGGGATTAAAGGCATGCACCACATGTTTTTTATGGCAACTAACTAGTGTGGATACTTGGATTAAAGGTTTGTGTTACCACTGCCTGTTTCTGATGCTGACCATTGCGGCTGTTTTACTCTCCTGAACACCAGGCAAGCTTTATTTAATAAATACAACTGAATTGCCTCTGCAGTCATCCATGACCATTCTCATGGAGTTTTAAAAATGCTGTTTTGAAGTTTCAGATTGCATCCTGAACTTATATCTCTCTGAAATCAATCTGTCTAGCCTATTTCTCAATCTGCAGTATTCTCATAGAACCTCTGAAATTCAGAAACCAGTAAAAGCATGTTGGTGGTACAGTTTGGCATGTAGAGTGCCAGAGATAGAGTTTGTATTTGCTCTATTTGGGTGCAAAACTTTTTTCTTCAGCCATTCTGCAGAAGTTTCCTTCATGATGGTGGTCCATGCCTAGACACTATCATTCTTACTTCCTTCTGCCGTCTCTCCAGAATTTTCAATAGGCCTTGTAACTCTCTCCCATTCTCTGCCATTTTCTACTCAAGAGTTGCCTTCTTTGCTATAACATGTGCCTACTCTATATTGACATCTACCGACTTGAGGTTCTGATTGTCTGTCATTCTTTTAGCCATCTAACTTATCCCATTGATACTTAAGATACTCTGTTTCAGATTTCATTTTTTCACATTTACATGATGAACTTCCTTTATGTCCCCAAGTCCAAACTTAAGTGTTTTGATAGACAATCTATTTCCACTTTAATCGTGTTGCTTGCTGTTGATTTGTTGAAGTTTTTGATAGTCTTTTGATTGAAATTCATCACAGTTGTATGTAGAAACACCTATTTCTTCAAGATTTTCCAGTTTGAAGATAAGTATAAGATTTCTATCTACACCTTAGTGATCATCTGAATTTCATTAGATTATGTTGCAAACCTCTCTCTTCTATCTTAGATTTTATTAGTTGAGATATCTTTCTTTTTCTCTAAGTTATTTTGTATCCTAATGTCAATTTATTCAAAGGAAAAACTCTCAATAATTTTGTGCATTGCTATTTTAATCTCAATTTTATTAATTTCTACAGTAATATTTATCTCCTTTCATGAATGACCTCCTCTGAGTTTGATTTGATCATTTCTTTAGCTTGTGAGGCTCATCATTATGTATTTATTTGAGATCTCTCTGAATTTGGTCATTTACTTGAGGTCTTTCTATTTTTTATTAGTCGTTTAAACCCATAAACTTTCTTCTCAGTGTAACACAGCCTTCTTTCAAGGATGCAGGGAAGTTGTACTGTCATTTTCATTTGATTCTAGGTGTTGCTTGTTTTCTCCCTGACTTCTTCAGTAAACCAATTGTATTTTAAATGGCTACTGGAAAGTTTCCAAAACTATTAAGGTCCTATAATTTTTCCCTCTACTAGCTCAGTTTCATTTAGATTTTTTTTTAAGACTTACAATGTGAATTAAAATGAATGATGTCTAATTTTAAAATGATGATGGTATGATTTTAATGATATATATATATATGCATATATATAAAACATATGTATATATGATATATGAAACATATTTCATATGTCACGGTGGCCATTCATTTCTCATACAGTTTAATCCAAAAACTTCTCTGGTGGCTTTCCGTTTGAATCTAAAGGACCAAGCAGTGAGCTAAAATTACCCTCTGCTATTGTATTATAAAATTCTTACATTCTAAGTCCATTTTATCTGTTTGTTGCCTGTTTCCTTGCTGTCCATTGGCCACAAGTCCATGAGGACAAAGTGACAGAAGTAGCAGCAGAGTTTGGATGGCCTGTCAATATGATGGAAATAGCCATCTGGAAGAAAATTTCAGTGAGACAGCTCAACTTCCTTTCAGAGTGAGGGGAGATGTAATGTATGTGGACAGTGTCTGGGGCATCACATGATTTTCATTAAACAGAATGATCCTATCATAAAACTCCTAATTGAAGTCTTAGTTATGACATGTAGAACCACAGCTCTCTACTAAAGTACCTACCAAAATGTCTAAGAGGTAGAATTGGAATGTAACCAGGAAAAAGGTACAATAGTATTTCTCCTTAAGGTAACTGGACTGCCTCTTGATAAATAGACAGACATAGCACATAGAAAAAAGGCAGTTTATAAGGGTGAAAACACAGTGTTGCTATGAGGTGCTTAATATTCCCTACATCTCAACTATTTTTGGGTTTCCTGTCTTACAGTGTTGGGCATACTGTACTCCTTTCCAAACAGTCATTGTTCAGCTATTCCTATCATGACAGAAACATTTTTCTAGTACTCTCATGATTGAAACACTTTTTCTATGTACATAGTGTTTTTATACTATCTTCTTTAGTGCTGTTTTCACTAAATGAAATGAAATTCATGAAATGCCTTAGTTTGTGATTTTTTTTGTAATTTCCATATTTCTCTTTCAACTGAAGATAAAATTTTTCTGGACATAGCTAATTTATTTGGGAATTACATGCTACCAGTCTCTGAAATATATTGTTACACGTTTATTGGTCTTTAAGGTTTTGAATGAGAGTTAAGATGTCATTCTGCTGTGTTTGCCTTTGGAATTATGTTAGTATTTTTCAGCTATATTTTTTTGATGCTGATTCTTTACTTTGTGTTATTTTTAAATAATAGGAACAATCTATGACATTAAAATATTAATCTTGGAGCTATTTATTTAGAGAACTAAATGTCCTTTAACAATTGCCAATAATTTATAAATTTGAATTTTTCTCTTCTTGTTTCATTCAATATCTTTCCTAAGATTTATTTATTTTTATCAGATCGTCAATATGTTATGATTCTTGGAATTGGTCTTTTCATCATATGCTAGAATTTTTTGACATTATAGTGATGGCAAATTTTTAACAAACAATGTTTCAATGCTATGTTTCTTCATTTCCAAACATGATTCAGGATATTCTTTCTTCTACTTTACTGAGTCTTTGGTGATTTCTTGTTCATGCAAAAGGAAAAGTATAAGATTAGGAACCCCAAGACCAAGTTCTCAGCATAAAGGTGATGCCTTCACCCCAGAGAGACATAAAGCAGGGAATAAGAGAAAAGACAAGAGATAGAAGAATGGGGAGAAGGGATATGAGTCCAGGGAAAGGGGCATAGTATTTGTCCTGGAGAAATAAAGAAAGCCTCCAGGTAGAGATACAGACATAAAACATAGGAAAATTGGAGAATATAAAAGTATAAACCTGGTTTTAGGGTGAGGTGCTTACTCTTAATTGGGCATGTTAATTAGGTGAGCCAGTAGAGGCTTCTGATTGCTGGCTTTTGATACTCTTATCAAAGTATCAGCTGTAGCTTCGTAGTCAGTCTCAAGAGAAGGAATTAGGCAAATAAGCAAACAGACCTTGGTGACTAGCTTCAGGGATGTCATCTAATGATTTTATTTATATAGAAATTTGGGGAGAAGGGGAAACTTACAAGAAATCTATTAGGTACTCTAATAAAAAACTTTGTTTAAAATCCACAACATGTTAAAATTAGCTTGTTTTGCAGAAATGTTACAAAAACTATCTAAGATTAACAATCCTATGGAAATAATAAAAAATGTGTTAAAAATCACAAAGAAAGAAACTTAAATTTTTAAGAAAACATGCAATGAAAGAACGAAATGGTGGATGAAGGAAAGAAGAAAGGCAAGGAGCCAGAAAATTGAACTTAATTTTCATTTCCTCCTATCTTTAAAACTACACTTAATAAAGTACAATAAACAGTGTGACTGATATTGTGCTCCAGTTTCTAGACTAAAAAAAGAGCAGCCCAGAATTCACTCTTTGTAAATCCTGGAGAACATTAAGATTGAGATGAGAGAATATTAAACCTCAATGCAATGGTACACCCTGCAGAAACAGACAGGTATCATCTGCACAACTATGGGAACTGAAACAAGATTATAAATTGTGGGAAATAGAAGAGGAAGAAAATAAACTTGATTTTTTTTCAAAAAGTCATTGCTGTAGACCAATACTTACTAAGAGTGTTTATTCCATAATGCATATTCTAAGATAATTTACAAATTGCAGTATTGAGAATGTGTGAAAGTTGTCCTGCTGACATAGTGAGTTCTAAAAAGACCTCCCCAGGTGGGAACACATTCATCCTAAATCAAGCAATAGTTTTACAGAGATCAATAGACCACAGCATCAGAGATTGATGCTACACAGAGAAAAAGATGTTTGAGTATGAATAAAAATCAGAAGCAATAACAGAAATTACAGAATATACCTGGAATTCATGTTGGTATACTCCGAAAGAACATATAAGAAGTAAATTATAAACCCAATACTATATGTAAAGTACAAGAAACAGAAAAATAAATAAATAAAACATTATGTCAAGAAGTTGGGAATCATATCTTTAATCTTAGACCTGGACAGATATGAAGAGAAGGATTATATTTTTGAGGGTAGCCTGGGGTACAAGTTATAGGCCACTCTAATCTGTGCATGGAGACAACCTTTTACAATGTATGTTATTAATCAAGTATGTTATTAATCAACTACAAGACAGTTCAGGCATTTGATTTCTAAATCAAAGTAGATATTTGACATTTCATTTTAGCATTAAGAGAAGAATATTATTGAAAATTAAATATATGTTTAAGTAACATATATTTCCCATTTATTTTCAATAACTATATAATTTTATATATCTAATTTTCAGTGAGTATCTCCATCATGGTCTTGACCTCGTTGCTCATATTCTCACTCCTCCAGCTCTTCAGCTGGACTTTGGGAGCTCAGTCCAGTTCTCTGATGCAGATCTCTGCCTGTTTCCATCAGTTGCTGGATGAAGGTTCTATGGTGATAATTAAGATATTCATCAGTCTGACTAAAAGGCAAGACCAGTTCAGGCACCTTTCCTCTATTGCTTAGGGTCTTAGATGGGTCATCCTTGTGAATTTCTGAGAATTTCTCTAATACCAGGTTTTTTTTTTTGTTATTCCTATAATGGCTCCCTCAATCAAAATATATTTCTTTGGTCTCATCTCTTTCCTACCTCCATCTTGCTTATCTCATCCCCTCAAGTTCCCTTATCTCCTCTTCTACCCTTGTCTTCCCCATCTTACATACTACTCCACCCTCATGCTCCCAGTTTTGTCAGGTTATCTTGTCTGTTTCCCCTTTCCAGGTGAATATATGCATGTTTTTCTTAGGGTTCACCTTGTTACTTAGCTTTTCTAGGATCATGAACTATAGACATGATATCTTTTGCTTTACAGTTGGTATCCACTTATGAGTGAGTACATACCATGTTCTTCTTTCTGGGTCTGGTTTACTTCACTCAGGATTTTTTTTCTAGTTCCATCCATTTGCATGAAAATTTCAAGAGGTCATTGCTTTTTACCAGTAAGTAGTACTCTGATTTCTTTCTCAGCTTCTTTACCATTTGTATACAGAAAGTCTACTGATTTTTTTGAGTTGATCTTGTTTCATGTCACATTACTGATGGTATTAGCTGTAGAAGTTCCCTAGTTGAGTATTAGGGATCACTTATGTATACTATCATATTTTCTACAAATAATGAAAATTTGACTTCATCCCAAAGATGCAAGGATTGTTCAATATATGAAAAATCTATCAATGTAATCCACCAAATATATAAACTGAAAGAAAAAACATATGATCATTTTATTAGCTGATGAAAACATTTGAACAAATTCAACACCCATTTATGATAAAGGTCTTGGAGAGTTCAAAAATACAAGAAACATTCTTAAGCATAATAAAAGCAATATACAGTAAGCCAAGAGCCAACATCAAATTAAATGGAGAGAAACCCAAAGTAATCCCACTAAAATCAGAACCAAGACAAGTCTGTCCACTCTCTCCATATTTATTCAACATAGTTCTTAAAGTTCTGACTAGAGAAATAATACAACAAAAGGAGATAAGGGGATTCAGTTTGGAAATGAATGAAGCTTTTTAAAAAGATGTCTTTGTATTTATTCTATGTATATATGTGTTTTGCCTGCACGTATGCCTGTGTACCACATATGTGACTGTTGTCCTTGGATTCCAGAAAAGTGCATAGGTCTCCTAAAATACTATGGCAGAAAACTGTGATTCCATATGGATACTGGGAATTGAACCTATGTCCTCTGCGAAACCAGGAAGGGCTCTTATCCATAACTCTCGCCTAAACTAATTTTTTGTATCTCATAACAACAACATATTTATACTGTGATATTTCTCTACAAGAGAAAACAATTAGATCTAATAAGTTTGAGAAAAAATATGTCATGGTTCAGATGAGAAAGAAATGTTGACTCCACTAAGAGGCTTTCAACTAAATTTCATAAGAAGTAGAAGAGGCAATGGGATATGACAATGTGATGAAAAAGACAGTAGAAACCTAAACTTACAATAAACAGGCATCACCGAAGATAGCCCAGGTCTCTCTCTTTTCTCTCCAAATCCAATGCTGAATCCACACAAAGTCTTCACAAGCGGAGGCATATTTTACCCTGTAACCAGTAACACATCCTCAGACTCCACAGCTCCTCTCCATCAGCATCCAGCATAGCATCCCAGCTTGTTCTGTGAGCAGAGTCACAAATACCTTGACAATGTTCCTACTATGAAACACAAAGCAGATAATGATGCTATGTTTGTATTCCTGTGATCACTCAGCATACCGTCAATTCCACCTCAGACTCGGCTTTTAAGAAAAACCTCAACTTAGCTAGGAAGTGAGGTTTTTTTGTAATCAACATTTCCCTTCTCTATGGCACTTGAACTGAAGGTAATTACAATGTGAAAAAGTCAGACATTTCTGTTTCCAGGTATTTTACAGGCTGAAATGACTTAGACCCTATATCCTTGAAGAGTATCATTCAATTTGAGCACTGAATGAAGCTCAGTATTCTCCAATCAAGGACAGAAGTACACTGCAACTTGACTACCCAGAAGGCCTGTGTGGCCTTAGTCTCCAGGATGTTGTATTTTTGGTGGTGAAACATGTATAATTACAGGTCTGCTAGGAACATTTGAGGTCACTAACTCTGTGTTCTTGGGAGAATTGTGTGACAGTGATCTCCCCCACTTTCCTCTCCATTAAGTTCTTGGCTTTGCTTCAAATACTCCTGTCCCAATGCCTCACCACAGCTGCACACAGGGCCTTACTCCCATTGAGCAGAACATCCAAATGAGAAAATATTAAACTCATTATCTCCTTTTCTTCTAGCGATTGAAACAGGAATGCACACCAGGCTTCACACTTTCAATGTATTTCAAAGCAAGAGATGCTTAAGTTACTGCACAGGTAAGCACTGCAACCCTCACTTCCATGGATGGTAATGTGATGATATTCATAATTGTTTTTCCAACTCTCTGAGCAGTGTCCCTGGGATAATAATGTGGACTGCATTCTTGTGTCACACTGTTATCACATTCTGCAGGACATTCTCTATTAGTGAATGTTAAAGATTTTCCATCCTCTGTCATATACAACTTCATTATTTAACAACCCTATGATTTCATGTATGGATCTTTAACTTGTTTTTTATTTTTTTATTTTTTTACTTTTCTTTTTTTCAATTTTTTAAAAATTTTCCATTCAATTATTTACATTTCCTTCCCTCCTCCCAATCCCCTCCTGCTCCCACATACCCCCTCCTAACTCTCACTCCCTGCTTGAGAGAGGGCAGAGAATGCTGACCTGTGGGAAGTCCAAGGCCCTCCCCCTTATATCCAGGCCTAGGGAGCTGTGGACCCATATAGATTAGGGTCCCAAAAAGCCAGAACATGCCACAAAGAGAAATCCCAGTGCCTTTATCAATGGCTTCTCAGTCAGCTCCCATTGTCAGCCACAATCAGAGAGTCCGGTTTGATCATATGCTCATTCAGACCTGGTCCAGCTGGATTTGGTGAGCTTCCATTAGAACAGGTACACTGCCTCAGTTGGTGGACCAACCTCTCCCAGTCCTAACTTCTTTGCTCGTCTTCTCCCTCCTTCTGCCTTTCAACTGAACCTTGGAAGTCCAGTCCGTTCCTCTGATGAAGGTCTCTGTCTCTATCTCCATCCATTTCTGGACGAAGATTCTATGATGATATTCGAGATAATCATCAGCGTGATAGTGGGACAAGGACCATTTTGGTACCCTCTCCTCTGATGTCCAAGGACCTAACTGAGGACATCCCCATGGACATCTGGCATCCACTCTAGAGCCAAGTCTCTTGCCAACCCTAAAATGGATCCCTTAATGTAGATATCTTCTTCCCTGCTCCTATATATGCCCTTCCTCCATCTCCACCCTCCCACTCCCCCAAGCTATTGCCAGTCCTTCCCTTCTCCCTTCCCTCTCCCCCTCTCCCCTTTCCCCCAACCTCATCCCCACTCCTACCCCCACCCCCATGCTCAAAACTTTTGCCCTGCAATCTTGTTAGCTTCCAATTTCCAGGAGGATCTATAAATGTTTTTCTTTGGGTTCACCTTGTTATTTGGCTTCTTTGGGCTTAATGACATTGGTTTATGGCTAGATTCCACTAATGAGTATATACCATATTCATCTTTTTGGGTCTGGGTTATCTCACTCAGGAAAGTGTTTTCTATTTCCATCCACTTGCATGCAAAATTCAAGATGTCATTGTTGAAGACATTCATCTCAAGCAGAACTTTGGTTTCATATCAGTGAAAACTTCCTCAAAGAACCCATAACGTTGCTCCTGTGCCTCCATGTCATTCTAGAATAGTGTGAGCCATCAGCTGTGTGTGCACTGTTTGGAGATTTATTTGATGTTTTCAATCAAGATGGTCTTGCTAAGGGTCAGCATACTGTATAATAAAAAAAATCTATCTTCTTTGATGGAGGAGAGTTATCTGTCTATGTTACTTTCATTGGTTAATTAATAAAGAAAACTGCCTTGGTCCTTTAAGAGACAGAAAATTAGGTAGGCGGAATGGACAGAAAGAATGCTGGGTAGCAGGAGTGGGGAGATGCTTCAGGCAGTCGCCATAGTGAGTCTCAATGCTTCTCTTCTCTGAGATGGACGCAGGTTAAGATCTCTCCTGGTAAGCCACACCTCGTGGTGCTACACAGATTACTAAATATTGGTTAAAGGAAGATAGGAAAATCAACCAATAAGAAGCTATGGATAACGGGCCAGGGGCCAGGCAGTATTTAAAACAATACAGTTTCCATGTAATTATTTTGGGCAAAGCTAGCCGGGTGACGGGACACAGCCCTGCTGCTTCCTTCTACACTTCTTGATGACATGCTCCAATTTTGAAAGAAAATAAATAGTTGACATTGTCTCTCTCGGTACTGACAACAGAAACCAAGTATTCTTCCTTTTTCCAGTAGAACCTGCATACAGGCCTGCACATGCCAGGTACTATGTCCTATATTCTTAACTATATTCAGGAAACATCCTACTACTGCTGGTTCATTCTGGGATTTATCCTGAGTTTAAATGAGTGTTCTATACTTACCAAGATGATGACAGGATTTCTGCTTCTGAAGCACTTTGTGCTGAATTGGAGTTAATATTTTTGGGTTTGAGCCACCTGCATAGAAAACAATTTGTTTACAGTTTATACTCCTCTTATTGTATTCTTAGATTTCATTTGCAAGAATTAGGAGGCCTTCATGTTAATCAAGGAAATTTGTCTCTCATCTCTGTATTTTTTTTCCTTTTGAATCTTTATTTTGATATCTGGATAATTCTGTCTCCCCACGTGAAGTTTGGTTGTATTCCTTTCTTTTCTTTTTGCATGGAACAGTTCCAAGGGTGTTAAGATATTTCTTTATTAAAGGGTCATCATAATTCTGCCAAATACCTTGGGCTTCACTTTTTAAAAAAATTTGTATTATAATTTTGAAATGTTGTACAATAAAAAATTGAAAATATTTTTTACTCCCATTCCAGAAAGAAGATATAGATTAATGAAGGCATTCAGGCCTAGAGACAGTCTCCAAATAAAGTCAGGTAGAGAACAGTGTCTTCCACCAGGGAGGGTTGTTGGGGAAGAGATCCTGCATGTTTTCAAGCTTTGAGAGATCTGTCAGGCCATGATAGATTGCAACATCTGACGAACAGGGACTCCCAGCATCTATCTAGGTTTGTCTTATGACACTGTAGCTCAAAGTCAATGCGTATGCATTTGAAACTCATATACTTTTGGTGACTCATTTTCTTTATGGCTGTCTTGGCCCATTAATTCATCACTGCTCATATTCTAATGTAATAGTTTCCACTGTATGTGGTGATATTTTTTGTGCATTAACAAATAAAGCTTGCCTGAATATCAGAGTGCAGAATCAGCAGCAATTGTTAATCACAGAGGCTAGACATTAATGGTACACACTTTTAATTCCAGTTTTCAGGAACACAGAGGCAGACAGATCTCTGTTAATAAAAGGCCCCCCAGGGCTAAACAAAATTGATTCAGTCTAAAAGAAAAACAGCTCACACAAAAGTGATCCCAGCACTTGGCATGACATGCCTTTAACCTCAACACTAGGGAGGTGGAGACAGGAGTGATATGGCTTGGCATAGAGAGGAATACAAAAGAGAGGACACAGGAGCTCAGGAATTCAATCTTAGCAGTCAGTCTGAGCAGTCAGTCTGAGAATACAATCTGAAGAGGCAGTCTGAAGACAGGATCATCCCTTTGATCTGAGTATTGGTAGAGGTAAGAACTATAATGGCTGGTTGTTCTGCTTCTCTGATCCTTCACCTTTCATCCCTGATATCTGACTCCAAGTTTTTATTAATTAAGACCATTTGGAATTTGTGCTACAAGCATAATTCTGCCAGCTTGGTTTTGGACCCCCATTCTCTCGGAAAATTTACTTCCAACCTTTGACTCTCAGCACATGTGTATAGTTAACAGGTAGTTGCGGTTGAATAAAAGAAACAGTTGGATCTGCTTTATATCTAGTCTAAAAATATGTGTATCATTCTTGAGAAATGGGATCACATAAGGTTATTAATTAATGTTTATTAATTTCTATTATTTTGTTGAAGATTGTTAATGTAGTAGATTGTTGATTTATCTTCTTCTGCCCTAACCCTCAACTACATTGGAGTTCCTGGCTTATAGTGTTGGACATACAGATATCTCCTTTCCTGATAATTATTATTCATCTAGTTCTCTCTTGAAAGTATGATTTTTCCATGCTCTCCTGATTGAAATGATCTTTATTTTTCTATGTACATGGTATTACTGTTGTATTCTCTAAAGTGCTATTTTCACGGTCATGAACTGCCACACCTTGTGATTTTCTTGTAATGTCTTTATTTCTCCCTGAATTTAAAATACAATTTGGCTGAACTTAACTCAATTATTCCTGTATATTTCTGAAATAGATAGTTCCATGCTTTTCCAGTCTTTAAGGTTTTGAATGAGAATTCAGGGGTCATTCTTATGTGTTTGTCTTTGAATTTGACTTAGCATCTTTCCATTATGTGTTTTGATGTTTATTCTTTATTTTGAATTTTTTTTTACAGAATAAGCACAATCTATGACATGGAGAGATAATTCTCCAGAGATCTCTATCTGGGTAGCTAAATGTCTTTTTTTCATTTACCATTTTTTTTCTAAATATGATTTTTTTCTATTCTTGCTTTATTCAATATAATCTCTATGCCTTTAGTTTTTTTCAGCTCTTCTATATCTTATGTTTCTTAGTATTGGTATCTTCATCATATGCTAGAATTCTTTAACATTATAATCATTACATATTTTTTAACCAATGATCTTTCAAAGCTATTTTTTTTTCAATTTCAGTCTTCATACAGGATATATTTTCCTCCATTTTAATGAGTCTTATGGAGTTTTCTTTGTTCTGTGTGAAAGGAAAAGTATAGGCTCAGGACCCAAAAGATAAGTTCTCAGCAAAAAGAATATGTTTCTTTTTCCCCAGATGGGCAGAGCACAAGGAATAAGAGAAAAGGCAGAATATAGAGGAAGAGTTAGAATGGGATTGTAACCCTGGAAAGGGGGTAGGAGTATTTTTCATGGATTAAAAAGGACTATTTCTAAATAAAGAGACAGATATAGCAATAGGAAAATGATAGTTTATGAAGGCAGAAACCCGGTATTAGGATGGGATGCTTAATTTTAGTGGGTATGTTAATTAGGTGAGACTATGAGGACTTTGTTGGATTTTGGTGCTTTAAGAGTTGGACCTTGATAGCCTCTGAATGAAGGATTGGCCATATAAGCAAATAGACCTTGTGTCTTGCTTCAGGAATGTAATCTAATAGTTTTAGCAGAGGTAGAGGCAAATGGAGAGAACGGGCAAGGCCTACCAAGAGCCACATGCTTGAGCTTATAAGTGTCCCTTCACCGTGTGCTGTATTTGATACACTGAAATTTTACTAACATTTCAATTGTGATTTTCCTTTGTTCACTTATTCTGCCATGTTGCTGATTATTTTATCTATTTTGTTTATGTTTTCCTATATTTTACTAGCCTTTCTCAGTACATCCTTGGATGAATAAATTTTTTTGTTTGTATCTATTGTGGTAATTCACCACTTTATGAATATGTTTTTGAAATCATCACCCAATATTTTACCCATTTCAGATCTTTGAGTTGAATCCTTGAGTGAACTACGATCCATTGGGGTATAATTTTGGTTTGATTTTTCATGATCTGATGTTTGTGTATTATAATTCATATCTGTGGGATTAAGTACCCCTTTTCACTTATTTGAGGCTTTTCTAAATGTAGCAAACTATATTCAAGGTCTCACTGACCAGAATCAGTCTGCTTTTAGGTATTTGGAAATCTCCATTAATTTTATGCAGTCTGTAACAAACTTGATCCATGCCATATCTTCAAAATAGGATGTGGCTGATGGTGGAGGCTGATTGAGAAGCCAAGGACAATGGTGCTGGGCTTTGATGCTACTGCATGGATGGGTTCTGTGGCAGCCTTATCAGTTTGGATGCTCACTTTCCTGGACCTGGGGGGAATTCGGAGGACCTTGGACTTCCCATAGTGTAGGGAACCATGACTGTTCTTTGGCCTGGAGAGGGAGGGAGTGGGGGTGTGGGTGGAGGGGAGGGGAGGGAAGTGGGAGGAGGGGAACAGATGGAAATTTTTAGTAAAAATATTTTAAAAAAGAAAAATATAGGGTTTCTTATTTTTATTTTTATTTTTTTATTCTCCAAATTATTTTTTTATTCTCCAAATTATTATTTTTTTTAATTTTTTTCTTTTTTTTTCTTTTCTTTTTTTTTCATGGTTTATTTTTTATTTATTTTTTTTATTTTATTTTTTTTTTTTGGTTTTTCGAGACAGGGATTTCCATCTCCTCCCCTCCTCCTCCCCCTTCCCTCCCTTCCTCCTTCCCCTTCCCTCCCTTCCTCCTCCCCCTTCACTCCCCTCCCCTCCACCCATACCTTCCCTCCCTCCCTCTCCAGGCCAAGGAGCCATCAGGGTTCCCTACTCTATGTTAAGACCAAGGTCCTCCCAACTCCCCCCAGGTCCAGGAAGGTGATCGACCAAGCTGAGAAGGCTCCCACAGAGCCCGTCCATGCAGAAGAATCAGAGCCCAGCGCCATTGTCCTTTGCTTCTCAGTCATACCCCACTGTTGGCCACATTGAGAGAGACGGGTTTGGTCGCATGATCCATCAGTCCCATTCCAACTGGAGTTGGTGATCTCCCATTAGTTCTGTCCCACTGTCTCCATGAGTGAACGCACCCCTCACATTCCTGACTTTCTCATGTTCTCTCTCCTTCTGCTCCTCATCAGGACCTTGGGAGCTCAGACCAGTGCTCCAATGTGGGGCTCAGTCATTTTCTTCATCTATCACCAGGTAGAGGTTCCCTCACAGTCCTGACTTTCTTTCTCATGTTCTCTCTCCTTCTGCTCCTCATCAGGGCCTTGGGAGCTCAGTCCAGTGCTCCAATGTGGGGCTCAGTCATTTTCTTCATCTATCACCAGGTGGAGGTTCTATGGTGATATGCAAGAAATTCATCAGTATGGCTATAGGAACTGCCCTTTTCAGGCTCCCTCTCCTCAGCTGCCCAAGGAACTGGCGGTGTCTCCCTAGAAACCTGGGAACCCCTCTAGGATCAAGTCTCTTGACAACCCTCAGATGGCTCCCTAAATTAAGATATATGCTTCCCTGCTCCCATATCCACCCTTCCTGTATCCCAAGCATCTATTCCTCCGAGCTCCCCCCATTCTCCCCTTCATGCTTTTCTCTCCCCATCTTCCCTTGGCCGCATCTCGCCCCACCCTCAAGTTAGCAATTTTTGCCTGGCGATCGTGTCTACTTCCAATATCCAGGAGGATTACTATATCTTTTTTGGGGGGTTCACCTTCTTATTATCTTCTCAAGGATCCCCAATTATAGGCTTGATGTCCTTTAATTATGGCTAGAAACTGATTATGAGTGAGTACATCCCATGTTCATCTTTTTGGGTGTGGATTACCTCACTCAGAATAGTGTTTTCTATTTCCATCCATTTGCATGCAAAATTCAAGATGTCATTGTTTTTTACCACTGAGTAGTATTCTAGCATGTATATATTCCACAGTTTCTTCATCCATTCTTCCACTGAAGGGCATCTAGGTTCTTTCCAGGATCTGGCTATTACAAATAATGCTGCTATGAACATAGATGAGCAAATGCTTTTGTAGTATGATTGGGCATCTCTTGGGTAGATTCCCAATAGTGGAATTACTGGGTCCTGGGGTAGGCTGATCCCGAATTTCCTGAGAAACCGCCACACTGCTTTCCAAAGTGGTTGCACAAGTTTGCATTCCCACCACCAATGGATGAGTGTATCCCTTACCCCACAACCTCTCCAGCAAAGGTTATCGTTGGTGTTTTGGATTTTAGCCAATCTGACAGGTATAAGATGATATCTCAAAGTTGTTTGGATTTGCATTTCCCTAATAGCTAAGGAGGTTGAGCATGACCTTAAGTGTCTTTTGGCCATTTGAACTTCTTCTGTTGAAAATTCTCTGTTCAGTTCAGCGCCCCATTTTTTAATTGGCTTAATTAGCATTTTAAAGTCTAGTCTCTTGAGTTCCTTATATATTTTAGAGATCAGACCTTTGTCAATTGCAGGGTTGGTGAAGATCTTTTCCCAGTCAGTAGGCTGCTTTTGTGTCTTAGTGACAATGTCCTTTGCTTTACAGAAGCTGCTCAGCTTCAGGAGGTCCCATTTATTAAACGTTGCCCTTAATGTTTGTGCAGCTGCGGTTATGTGTAGGAAATGGTCTCCTGTGCCCATTTGTTGTAGAGTACATCCCACTTTCTCCTCTATCAAGCTCAGTGTGTTCAGATTAATATTGAGGTCTTTAATCCATTTAGACTTGAGTTTTGCGCATGGTGATAGATATGGATCTCCTTTCATTCTTCTACAGGTTGACATCCAGTTATGCCAGCACCATTTGTTGAAGATGCCCTCTTTCTTCCATTGTGTACTTTTGGCTCCTTTACCAAAAATCAGCTGTTCGTAGGTTTGTGGTTTAAGATCCGGGTCATCTATACGATTCCATTGGTCAACTTCTCTGTTTTTATGCCAATACCAAGCTGTTTTCAATACTGTAGCTCTGTAATAGAGTTTGAAGTCAGGGATGGTAATGCCTCCAGAAGTACCTTTATTGTATAAGACTTTTTTGGCTATCCTGGGTTTCTTATTTTTCCATATAAAGTTGATTATTGTCCTCTCAATATCTGTGAAGAATTTTGATGGGATCTTGATGGGGATTGCATTGAATCTATAGATTGCTTTTGGTAGAATTGACATTTTTACTATGTTGATCCTCCCAATCCACGAGCAGGGGAGATCCTTCCATTTTCTGGTATCCTCTTCAATTTCTTTCTTCAAAGACTTAAAGTTCTTGTCAAATAAATCCTTTACTTCCTTGGTTAGAGTTACTCCCAGATATCTTATGCTATTTGTGGCTATCGTGAAAGGTGATACTTCTCTGATTTCCCTCTCTGCTTCCTTATCCTTTGTGTAAAGGAGGGCAACTGATTTTTTGGAGTTGAGCTTGTAGCCTGCCACGTTACTGAAGGAGTTTATCAGCTGTAGGAGTTCTTTGGTGGAGTTTTTGGGGTCGCTTATGTACACTATCATATCATCTGCAAATAACGAAAGTTTAACTTCTTCCTTTCCAAATCGAATCCCCTTGATTCCTTTAAGTTGTCTTATTGCTATTGCTAGAACTTCAAGTACTATATTGAAGAGATAAGGAGTGGACAGCCTTGTCGTGTTCCTGAATTTAGTGGGATAGCCTTGAGTTTCTCTCCGTTTAATTTGATGTTAGCTGTCGGCTTGCTGTAAATAGCTTTTATTATATTTAGGAATGACCCTTGTATCCCTAATTTCTCCAAGACCTTTAACATAAAAGGGTGCTGAATTTTGTCAAATGCCTTTTCACCATCTAATGAGATGACGATATGGGTTTTTTCCTTCAGTTTATTTATCTGATGGATTACATTGATAGATTTTCGTATGTTGAACCAGCCCTGCATCTCTGGGATGAAGCCTACTTGATCGTAGTGGATAATTTTTCTAATGTGTTCTTGGATTCGGTTTGCCAGTATTTTATTGAGAATTTTTGCTTCAATGTTCATGAGTGAGATTGGCCTGTAATTCTCTTTCTTGGTTGAGTCTTTGTGTGGTTTAGGTATCAGGGTAACTGTAGCTTCATAGAAGGAATTTGGCAGTGACTCTTGTGTTTCTATATTATGAAATACCTTAAGGAGTATAGGTATTAGGTCTTCTTGGAAGTTCTGGTAGAATTCCGCATTGAAACAATTTGGTCCTGGGCTTTTTTTGATAGGAAGGTTTCTGATAACCCTTTCTAATTCTTCGCGACTAACAGGACTATTTAGATTGTTCACCTGGTCCTTGTTTAACTTTGGTATTTGGTACTTATCTAAAAAACTGTCCATTTCTTTTACATTTTCCAATTTTGTGGCATACAGGCTTTTGTAGTAAGATCTAATGATTCTCTGAATTTCCTCTGTGTCTGTGGTTATGTCCCCCTTTTCATTTCTGATCTTATTAATTTGCTTGTTCTCTCTCTGCCGTTTGATTAGCTTGGCTAGGGGTTTGTCAATCTTGTTGATTTTCTCCAAGGACCAGCTTTTGGTTTCATTGATTCTTTGGATTGTTTTCTGTGTTTCTATTTTGTTGATTTCCACCCTCAGTTTGATTATTTCCAGTCTTCTACTCCTCCTAGGTGAATCTGCTTCTTTCTTTTCTAGAGCTTGTAGGTGTGTTGTTAAGTCTCCAATGAGTGCATTCTCTGTTTTTTTAAGTGGGCACTTAGTGCTATGAACTTTCCTCTTAGCACTGCTTTCATTGTGTCCCATAGGTTTGAGTATGTTGTGTCTTTGTTTTCATTAAATTCAAGAAAGACTTTCATTTCTTTCTTTATTTCTTCCTTGACCCAGGTGTGGGTCAGTAGTTGACTGTTCAGTTTCCATGAGTTTGTGGGCCTTCTGGGGGTAGCGTTGTTGTTGAATTCTAATTTTAATCCATGGTGATCCGATAAGACACAGGTGGTTACTAATATTTTTTTGTAACTTTGGAAATTTGCTTTGTTACCGAGTATGTGGTCAATTTTCGAAAAGGTTCCATGAGCTGCAGAGAAGAAGGTATATTCTTTCCTATTTGGGTGGAATGTTCTATAGATGTCTGTTAAGTCCATTTGGTTCATTACCTACATTAAGTCTTCTAATTCTCTGTTAGGTTTCTGTCTGATTGACCTGTCCATTGATGAGAGAGGAGTTTTGAAGTCTCCTACTATTAATGTGTGTGGTTTGATGGCTGCCTTGAGTTCTAGAAGTGTTTCTTTTACGTAAGTTGGTGCTTTTATATTAGGGGAATAGATATTCAGTATTGAGACTTCATTCTCATGGATTTTTCCTGTTATGAGTATAAAGTGTCCCTTTCCGTCCCTTCTGATTGATTTTAGTTTGATGTCAACTTTGTTAGAAATTAGTATGGCCACACCAGCTTGTTTCTTATGACCATTTGCTTGAAAAACCTTTTCCCAACCCTTTACTCTGAGTAGATGTCTGTCTTTGTGGTTGAGGTGTGTTTCTTGTAAACAGCAGAATGTTGGATCCTGTTTGCATATCCAATCTCTTAGCCTGTGCCTTTTTATAGGTGAATTGAGTCCATTGATATTCAGTGATATTAATGTCCAATGGTTGTTAACTCCAGCCATTTTTTTTTCTCATAGTAGAGTTTGTGTGTTACCCTTCTTTGAGTTTTGCTGGTGAAATGTCGCTAGATGACTGAATTATTGTGGGCATTGTTGGACTCCTTGGTTAGTGATTTTCCTTCTATTACTTTCTGCAAGTCTGGATTTGTGACTACGTATGGTTTAAATCTGTTTTTGTCCTGGACTATCTTATTTTCTCCATCGATGGTGAATGCAAGCTTTGCTGGATATAGTAGTCTGGGCTTGCATCCATGTTCCCTTAGTGTCTGTAGCAATCTATCCAAGCTCTTCTGGCTTTCATGGTTTCCATTGAGAAGTCAGGTGTGATTCTGATAGGTTTCCCTTTATATGTTACTTGACCTTTTTCCTTTGCAGCTCTTTATATCTGTTCTTTATTTTGTATGTTTTGTGTTTTGATTATTATATGGCATGAGGATGCTTTCTTTGGATCCAGTCTATTCCGTGTTCTGTAGGCTTCTTGTATCTTCATAGGAACATCCTTCTTAGGTTGGGGAAGTTTTCTTCTATAATTTTGTTGAATATGTTTTCTGGGCCTTTGAGTTGTAATTCTTCTCCTTCTACCCCAATTATTCTTAGGTTTCATCTTTTCATGGTGTCCCAGATTTCCTGGATGTTTTGTGTTAAGAATTTGTTGGATTTGTTTTGTTCTTTAATCTGTGAGTTTATTTCCTCTATAGTATCTTCAGAGTACGAGATTCTTCCTTCTCTTATATTCGGTTGGAAATACTTTTCTCTGAAGTTTCTGTTCATTTACTCAGAATTTCCATTTCCAGTCTTCCCTCAGATTGTGTTTTCTTCATTACCTCCATTTTATTTATCAGATCTTGTACTGTTTCTCTTACCTGTTTGATTGCTTTTTCTTGTTTTTTGGGTATCTTTGAGAGATTTATTTATTTCGTCTATCTTTTTGTTTGTCATCTCCATTTCTTTATGGCAGTTTTTTACCTCCTGTTTAAGGTCCTCTATTATTTTCATAAAGTACTGTTTAAGGTCGGTTTCTTCTATATCTTCTGAAGTAGGGTGTTCAATTCTTGTTGTTTCGGGATGTCTGGATTCTGGTGATGTCATGTTGCCTTTCATGTTGTTGGAGGAGTTCTTGCATTGGCGCCTGCCCATCTCTTCGGTCAAATGGAGACCGGAGGTGCTTGGTGTCTTAGACCAATCTTTGCTGTGACTGAATCTGTTTGGATCTCCTCAGTGCCAGAACTTGAGCTATTCCTTGCAGCAATATCTGAAGGTGCCCGCACTCCCTTGCAGGAGTCCTCTGACCTGCCTGGAGGCCAGAGTCTGACCCCTTTGGGTGGATGGCCTTAGTACAGGAGCAGGACACTTGAATACACTAGGGAAGGCTTGGGAGAGGCAGGGACATGAGAAACAACGACAAGCCTGCAGAAGGAGTTGGGGGAGGGGTCTGTGCTCTCTTCCAGGGCAGGTTGCCCCCTAGGATGTTTCTTAATCAGGATGTGGACATAGTTAGAATATTTTATACATGGGATAACAATATATACCCCTTAAAAATTGAGCCTTATTAATTGATATAAAATATAAAGACTTGAAGGCAGCATTTACTGATACAATAGTATATCAACATTAGAGTGCAGGAATGTGTCTTTGTCTCCACAATTGGGGGTCAGATACAGAGTCTTGAGAAGGAGATGTGATCCCCAAAACAAAAGCAACAAATTCCACAATTTCCTTTCTTTACATACTTAGAATCCACATTATTTAGAATATGAAAAAGTTATATATGTATATATATGTATATATGTATGTATGTATATATATATATATATATATATGAGTTTGAGTGTGTTCCTGTGTGTGAATGTATGTGTATTCATGTGTGTATATGTGTATGTATGTGGATATATGTGTATCTATGTGTATAAGTGTACATATATGTGTATGAGGGAGGGAGTGGGTGAGTGGGCATGGGTGTGTGAGCATGAGTGTGTAGGCATGGGTGTGTGAGCATGGGTATGTGGGCATGGGAGTGCATATAATATGAGAGACAGAGAGATAAAATTAGAAGATACTCTGGAAGAAAAGCTTGCAGGAAAGGGAAGGAGAAATGGGGAAGGTTAATTACATATGTTCAAAATATATGACATACTGGAAAAACCTTGCTTTTAAGAAAATTGTGTACAGTGAATTTAAATCAATAAAAGATTTTAAGGGGCAGCAAGGTGACTCAAATATCACAAGACACTTGACAGCAAGCCTGATACCAAACCTCAATTTGAGTCCCAGAACCCAAATGAAAAGATAAGATCAAGTCTAGGCTGTCCTCTCACCTCCATATCTATACCATGTCAGATGTACACCTAGAAATATGCATACACATACATACAGACACACAAATGTACAATCTCCTGGTCACAGAGAATGGTACTCAACTAGCTAGAATATAATAAAAAGTTAAAGAAAAAAACAGAAGAAATGGACACCAATAAATAATAAAATAAGAAGCCCTTTAGAATCTATAAATGCAGGGAACACTTTTCCCTAGAGCTTCCAAAATAAAATACAAGATGAAATAGTCATCCTCACTTTAGCCCATAGAGTCTTCTGATTGACACCAGAACCCCAGAAGTATAAAAAGCTAAACATTTCATATATTCAAGAAACAGAGCTTGTGGTAACTTAGTTCTCCTTTACAGTTTTGTATAAAATTTTTTACCAAAAATCAAGAGACATTGAAACCATTACAGTTTGCTGAGCTTGCAAACATTTTCATCAGAGTTTCAGGTACACTGTCTCTAAGGCAGAAAAGGGAAGTGTAAATGACCAGGACTGTGCATGATGAAGGCAGATGGTGAGACTCTCAGAAGAGGTTTTTGTTGGAGGCTGAAGCACTGTGGGAGGATAGCTATAACTCTGCTGGCAGTAATAGTCTGCCAGGTCTTCTGCCTGGACATTGTTGATGGTGAGAGTGAAATCTGTCTCAGATCCACTGCCTATGAAGCGTTCAGGGACCCCATTTTCCCGAGTGGATGCATAGTAGATTAGTAGTTTAGGAGACTGCCCTGGTTTCTGCTGGTACCAGTTTAAGTAGTTCTTCTTTCTGTTACTGCTATAAAGACTCTGACTGGCCCTGCAGCTGATAGTGATCTTCTCTCCTACTGACACAGCCAAGGAAGATGGAGACTGGGTCATTGTGATATCTGCACAGGCACCTGCAATCAGGAAAACAAATGGTCATAAGTAATAAAAAACACACAGAATTTAATACAGATGAAATTTGTCATTTTATAGCCTTATAATGTCATATTGTCAGAGTGTATATCTTTTACAGTAGTGTAAGAAATAGTGTCCTAGCACACATTGTAAATTTCTTTTATACAAAGAAGTGACTCCAAAAAGATTATAATACATTTAAGTTTCTCACCAGATACCCAGAGCAGCAGGGACATGAGGATTTGGGTCTGTGACTCCATATTGTTCCCCCTGCCTGTCTGATGTAGCTCAGTTATCACCTAAAAGACCTGTTTAATATATTGTGAGCAGCTGCTCTGGGCTGGAGTTTCCCATGCAAAGCAGTAATCAAATACATAAAGAAGTGTCTGGACAGTGTGTGTGTGAGTGACTGGCAGTAATCAGCAATCAAAAATACAGTCATGGGTGATGTGAGCAATCCCTGAAAGATATCAATGTACTGCTCTCACAGACAGAAATCAATGAGGTGTTCTAATATCAACTTTAGGCTAAAATACCTTACATATTTAAGTCAGTTTGCTTTTGCAGCAATGTTTGGAAATTTATCTCATATTAACAGTACTATGTATATAATAAAATATAATAAAAAATTCACCATAGCAAAAGATAGCTAGAGTAAGAAAATATAAAATAAAAACAAAGGAAGAGTAGAGAGAGGAAAATAGGAAAGGTAGAGAAAGTTTGTATTGAGCATAAATTTGTATATTATCTCCCATCTTTAAATTTACTTTTATACTGAATACAATGAACAATGAGCTCCAGTTTCTTGGCTACACAAGGAACAGAGATTCAAAGAGCAGCCCAGAATTCACTTTGTGGAGCTTCTTGGGAACATTAATTTAAGATTTACATGAGAGCGTAAATCTCAAAGCAAAGGCAAACACAGCAGAAATTAATAAGGATCCTTCACACAATTTCAGGGAACTGAAAGAAGACTCTGAATTTGGGGAAAAGGGAGTGGAACAGAACAAACTAGATTTCTTCAAGTAGTCACGGCTGTAGATCAACACTGCCAAGAAAGTTCATTCCAGAAACACATATTCTGGAGTAATCTTTAAATTAGCAGTACTGAAACCGGGAAAAAATGGTCCCATTGACATAGTAAACAAGTAAAAAGCTCTCTAGCAAGAGGTAAAACCATGCTAAGTTAAGTATTAATTTTACAGAAACCAATAGACTACAACATTAGAGATGGTTGCCATCCTAGAAAATAATGTTTGAGTATGAATAAAAATCTATAGCAATAGCAGAAATCAATACCAAGACTGGATTTAGACATGTGAACTCTGAATGTGCATATAAGAAATAAATTATAAACCCAATATTTTGTGCAAAGTGTAAGAAACAGAAAAATGAATAAGTAAGCTATCATGGCAATTAGTGGAGATTCATGTCTGTAATCCCAGAACTGGAGAGACATAAAGATCAAAACTATGAATATGAGGCCAGCCTAGGGTACAAATTTTAGGTCAGTCTAATCTATGCATAAAGATAATCTCTCAAAAATGTGCTTCATTTATCAAGGAATTACAAAACAACTCAAGTGCTTGATATCCAAAGCAAAGTAGTTAACTTACACTGAGATTTTAGCATTAAAACATGAGTATTATTGAAAATTAAATATACATTTAAGTAAATGAATTTCACATTTATTTTGTATCTATTATATAATTTTATACACCGACATTTTGTGTGCAAAATTTTTAATTATTTCTAATAAGCATATTCAGATCTCTTTTGTAAACTGCTCACCCCCATCATGACAGAGAGTCAAGCTGTATGTTTAAGGAAGTTATGAATATCAAGGACAAGAATATGACAGATGAGAAACTGCCAAAGTCAATGTCTAACAATTTGTGCTGTGCGCTCCAGCTTAGACAAACTTTGTAATTATTTTGTTACAGCCGCAGTGGCTCATATTGTGATTTCATGTCATTGACTGCTGCTTATTCAGATTGAACACATGGAGACATAGGTCTTACAAATTCAAAGGCTCCTGTCTTTGTGTTTTCATGTTATGTAAAAGGATAAAATTGCTATGTTCTTTTGTAAATAATAGAAAAAGCCAGACAGTCCTTAGTTACTGCTTTTATAACAAATCAAGTTTCAGCCCTGGTGCATTAGATTCCTGGGGCTTAGATTAAAAGTGAAATAAAAGAAGTCAAGGAAGCATGGAAGCTCAACAGGACAGTTTATCTTAAATATTAATATTGTGCATCCTGTATAGCTTGCAAATTCCATTGTATTCTGGCAACTGTATTGATCCTGGCAATTGCCACTACACTCTGTTTCTGATAAAAAGTCTGATTGTTCTCAATTAAAAGGTCACAGTCTCAGTCATGCTGTGGCCACTCCAAAAAAAGTGAACAAACTACAAACTCCTGGCTGCAAACACAGCTTAATTTGCTTCCCACTTTGGAGCCAGAAAGTCTGATGCTGATGACTTTGAAGTCATGGAACACAGTCATCCACTTCAATGGACATCACTGTGAAGGAAGGCCCATGGAAGTCATATTTCTTTCTCTAAATCAGCAGAATTGGGGCTGAGGTTGTCGTCACACAATCTCCACATACAGTGCTATAGCCTAAAATGCAAACCTCCCTACTTAGTTTGTCCAGCTGCTATCACATGTTGTTTATCTTTACAACATCATAGAAAATTGCTTTCAATTCTGTATGAGGAAGAACAATAGATCAACAAGTTACAGCTGAGTTTTCTGCCCCATGGGAAACACAGCTTCCCTCAGGAAAAACCTTAATTGTTCTTTTTGGTCCACATGCTCAGTATGGAGATAAGCAGAAGAAGAATATACATTATTCAATCTTGCCGGGCGGTGGTGACACATGCCTTTAATCCCAGCACTCAGGAGGCAGAGACAGGTGGATTTCTGTGAGTTTGAGGCCAGCCTGGTCTACAAGAGCTAGTTCCAGGACAGACTTGAAAGCTACAGAGAAACCCTGTCTCAAAAACCAAAAACAAACAAACAAAAAACCCCAACATTATCCAATATCTTCAAAATAAGTAGATATTATTGAAAGTAAAGGAAGTTCCAGAATATCCATAATCTGTGTTCTTCTGACATTGGTTAGTAACTGCTACAAGATGTTTTGTATCTTCTGTATTCCTCTCAGTTTGGTTTTGAGATAGAAACCAAAGTGAAAACATATGATCACTTCATTCAAATAATGATTTAATAGAAAATCATGAAAATGACGGCAAGACAGAACAGAAAGAAAAAGATGTGTGCTGCTGGAGTGACTACAAACTGGTACACTCAAGGTGAACATCCATGTGGAGGTCCACTAAATATATTCCTGAACAATTGTATATCACATAAAATACATATACTTCCATAACCATGTCTATGACTACACTATTCACAATAGTAAAAGTTTAAATCAACTCAATGTCTACCAATCTATAAATGGATAATAAAAAGGCACATATGTGCAAAAAATATACTCAACTCTCATAGAAATAGAAATATACATGTATATATTTTTATGTGTGGATATATATGTATATATATATGTATGTATTTTTTTCAGAAAGACACACTGCATATATGAATGCAATATTTTTCTGTCTTTAGATTTGAAATTCAGCCAACTTCGGGTCCAGGCTGATTAATAGTTGTCTTGAAATCATCTACATCAATGATGTTTTGCTTTCTGCATATTCCATCAGTAACTGAGGGAGTTATTGGACAGCGTGTATTATGTGTCTAACCCTGACACATGAGTGACTGAGTCAGGACCTTTGAAAAGTCAAGGCAATCTTGGGAAACTTAGTGAGACCAGATTTAAAAAAAAAAAGGAAAAAAGAAAAAGTTTTTCTTTTTTTTTTCCAACAACCATGGTTGTCTTACAATGAGATGTTTTTGAGTATCCAAACAAGAATGTAGCCTTGATAACACCTTGAATGTAACCTGTGAGTACCCGAGGAGTTGAACCAGACACCATCTGCTCAGATTATAGGTATTGAGCTCATAAGTCATGCCATTATTGCTCAGAGTCTTAGCTGGGGTCATATATGTGGATTCTCGGGAATTTTTCTAGCACTACATTTCTCCCTAATCCCATAGTGACTCCCTCCATCTAGATATGTCATTTCTTATATAGTGATATTCTAATACTATTTCATCTACTACAAAATTGATCCAGGATACTATTTCTTCTGTTTTATTGAGCGTGTTGATAAGTTCTTTGATCTGCACATTATATTTGATACATTGACATTTTAATTCCCAGCATTTCAATTGTGTTTTTTTCACCTGACTCACTATTTTCTGCTGTCTAACTGATTATTTTATCCATTTTGCTTATCTTTGCCTAGTATCACTAGCTTTCCTCATTACAGCCTTGAAAGAATAAATTTTTTATTGTATCTTTTCCAGTGAGTCACCATTTTATGAGTATGTTATTGAAATATTCACCCAGAATTTTATTTATTTCAGATCTTTGAGTTGAATCTTTGTGAGAATTATGATCCTTTGGGGGATGTTATTTTTTACTTAATATTTGTTATATTTTTTCTTTTTTAATGATTTATATTTATTTTAAGTGTGTTTGTATTTTGCAAGTAAGAGTGTCTGATTCTCTGGAACCAGTGCTACAGAAAATTATGAGCTACCATGTTGGCACTGAGAGTTGAACTTGGGTTCTGTGGATGAGCAGTCAGTGCCCTTAATCATTGAGCTATCTCTCCAGCCCAAAGATTTTTATTTTACTATATATACAGTGCAACTTAACTTTTAAGGATCTTGTGTTTCTGTGTTATGATTCATATCTCTTGGCTTAAACATTTCTTTTGGTTTATTTGAGACTTTTCTAAATTTATCAGCTTATACCCAAGGGTATACTGCCTTGGGTATATCACTCGGAGAACTACTCAGTTTTAAGGCATTGGGAGATCTCCAGCAGTTGTATGTAGTCTGTAGCACACTTGTTCCCTGCCATATCTCCATGATAGGTGCTCAATAAGGTTCTTAATTAGAATATGGACATGATTAGTTAGAACATTGTTTTTACATAAAAACAAAATATTCCCTTCTAAACCCATCAAGCTTTGTCAGTTAATATAAAATGTAAATACTGAAAGGGAGCATCTGCTGTCACAAAACTATATTCAACACTATTGTGAAGGAAAGCTTATCAGTTTTCAAAACTGGAAATAAGATATGGAGAATTCAGAGGGAGATATGGCACCAGCAACAAGGACAAGAATTATCACATATTTTTTTTCATTTGCAGATCCTAAGTATGTGGATTCTCGTATGTAAAGTCCATGTGTGTGCATTATATAATGTGCATGTATGTGTATATATGTATTTCAGTATATGTGTTATCTGTGTATGTATATGCATATGTTGGATGAGTGTGTTTGTATTTTGACACAGACAGAGAGATAAAAGTTGAAGGAGGCGTAGGAAAATAAGATAGGGGGAAAGGGATGGAAAGTTGGGAAGGTTAGTGCATATGGTCAAAACATAAGATATAGTAGAAAAAAAACAAAGCATTTAATAAAATTGTGCAAAATGAATTTACATCAATAAAGTATTTTAAGGGGAATCAAGATGGATCAGATGGCAAAGAGACTTTCCACCAAAACTGAAGAAAACCTGAGCTTAATACCCAGAACCCAAATAACAAAGAGGCATCAAGTCCAAGTGTCCTCTGAGTTATACAAACATGACATGCCACATATTCACCTAGAGACATGCACATGCATACATACATATGCATAGATGTAATTAATTAACTAAGATATAGTAAAAGTTAAAAGAATTTATGAAAAAAGGAAAGAAATAGATAAGATATGCACCAGTAAAGATGAAAGAAATCATTCCAGAATCTGGTAAAAGCAGGAATCACTCCTTTCTAGAGCTTCCAAACTAAAATACAGCTTGCCTTGTCATCAATTCAGCTCATAGACTCTTATGATGAACACCAGAACTGCAAAAGTATAAAAGATAAATCTTCATATTCCAGCAAAAGAGTTTGTGGTTATGTGTTACAGAAGGAATAGAAAGGTAATGGTGAGTTCTCCTTAGAATTATCATATAAACCTTTTTTTCCTACCAAAAGACATAAGAGACATTAAGCCCATTATATTTTGCTGGGCTCTGCAAACATTTTCATCAGAGTTTCAGGCACACTGGCACTCAGGCAGATGGGGGAATATGCAGATTTATAGTTCTTTATGGTGCAGACAGTTGTTGGGACTCTTAGAGGAGGTGTGTGTTGAAGGCTGAAGCACTGTGGATGAAGTGCAGTAATGATGTTGACAGTAATAATTTCCCAGATCTTCAGCAAGGACACTGCTTGTGGTGAGAGTGCAATCTGTCTGCAATCCACTGCCTATGCAGTAATCAGGGTCCCCAGTGTTCCAAATGCATGACCAGTAGATCAGCAATTTAGGAGACTGTCCTGGTTTGTGCTTGTAACAGGCCAAGTAGTGCTAAGGGCTTGAGTAAAGACTGACTGGACTGGGAGCTGGTGGTAACCTTCTCTCCTCCATACACAGTCATGTAAGATGGATATGGAGTCATAATCATTTCCATGTGTTTGTGGGCTTTATGGAATTAATATTGCCATTGACTTCTACTTTTAAACCATGGTGATCTAATAAGATACACGGAGTTATTCCATTTTTTTTTGTATTTGTTGAGTTTTGTTGTGTTACCAAGTATGTGGTCAATTTTTGAGAAGGTTCCATGAGGTGTTGAGAAGAAGCTATATTCTTTTATGTTTGGATGGTGCTGCAGGAGTGCCTTCCACTCCTCAGCCAATAGACTTTAAGATACCAGCCCATTGGGGTGAGGTCTTTTATACTTTAAAAAAGCAGCAGGAACCTGGTTCTCTCTATTGCTTCTTGCTTCTCTCTTCCTGTTCTGGTGGCTACACTCTCTGTTTCCTGTTTGTAATGACAGGACTGTTTGGGACGGTGATCTGTAAGTTTTTTCCCTTAAATAAATAAGTTCTTTTATTATCCATAATTCTTAACTGGTGTGTAATTGTTTTGCAGCTTCATCTGGTGCCAGGCATTTGGGTTTAGAACCCCTGGCTTTACTGCCTGCCTCCAGCCCAGAGCAAGCCCTCCCTCAGCAGGCTTGAGTCTCTGCACGCACCCAGCAGTTCATCAAGAATCTCACACAGAGGCTTTTCTAAGCATCAGCCGCAGTTCTTTTCTCTTTACAATCCTTGCATTGGCTTCAAGTACCCATGCACCCTACTGTTTGCCTCCCACCAGGGCACACTGCAGACATTTCACTGAGATGTGGGTTTCTTCCTTCTGATCTAGCTGTTCTGCAGCATTCTAATGATTTGTTTGCATTTGCCTATTCCATTGCTTTAGACATCCACAGAGCACACAGTCTGTGAGTCATCTTTTAGCAATTTGCTCTAAAATCAATTTCAGACCAGCCACAGATAAATTCACATGCACCACTGTGCCAAGTTGGATAAGTTTTGTAGGTGGCCTGAGACACCTACTGGCAGGTTACTGGTATTGCACCTAATCCAGAGGATTGACCCACAGGTAAGATTTCACATCCTGAATATAGAGCATAAATTGCTAATTTAAAAGGACAATATGTCAGACAATCTAACCGTCCAAGTTTCCTTGGCCTCTTTACGTACACCATGTGTGAGGTTTCACAAGACGTTTATGATGTCCCTTCTACATCACTATTTTTGATTCTGGTGAGTAGTCTTGTCCTCAATATTTGTTATTTAAAAAAATGGTTTGACAATAGGGCTAGGAATGCAGCATTTTTAGAAATGGTACAGTCTTTTCAGACTGAAACCACCCTTCTCAGGAAAGAGGTTGGAAATCTGAAAAAGGATATGGCCAATTTAACTAACAAAACTCAGTCAAACGAGATACTTTTGGAAATGGTACAGACCAATAGTAATTTATTTAAAGGAAGATTCAGCAGTCTAGAGGAGGAAAAGGTCAATTTGGCACATAAAACCCAATCAATGACAGTGGGTACTGAAACATTATTTGAGAGAATTCACACTGTTGAAAGTCTTAGTTGGACACTGTCAAGGGGGTATGACAGATTGATTGACAGAATGTTTCTCAAGGAAGGTAATATGCATGCTATAAAGTTTATGTCCAAGGATGAGACATTAGCTCTACTGGACAGAATTCATACCTTGGAATCCTCAATGAGGACATTAGAGCAGAACACTGCACAGGAGATACAGACATTACAAAAGGCTGTGGTAAACAGATTTGAAAAGTTTGAGGAAATTATTGAATTTGATGACCAGTACCAAAAGGTAAAAATGCAAAATTTAAACTCGTTGGTATGTAAAAATCTCTGGAATAGCTTCCCCAGAGTTCTGCCTGTCTTTCCAGTAATAGCAGTAAAAGTAAAAGTACCCTAAGGTTGTCAAGGAAAATACATGGAAGCCCATACGTATGACTGATATAAAAGAAATTAAACAAGCAATTGTAGCTTACAGACTACATTCGTCATTTGTTAGGGAAATGGTGAAAACATGGGCTTTCAGTAGCAAAGCCACACCTCAAGATTGGGCTCAGTTAATTTCAGCAGTCCTAGAAAGTGAATCACAATTTCTTTTGAGGTGCTTTATTAAGAGATGAGGCAAGAGTTTTAGAACAGCAATAAAAAGCAAAAGGACTTGAGAATTCCCTAGATCAAATTCTACATGAAGGACTTTAGTCTGATCCTCAGGATTAAGATCATTATGATGACCACAACTTCTCCTTAGTTACCACAGCAGCTTTAAAGGCTTGGGACAGGATTCAGGGACTATGAAAGAGAGTTCAATCATATCTTAGAGTTAAATAGGGTCAGAGATAATCTTTTAGTGACTTTTTGCAAAAACGAGCTAGGGCTGTACAAACAGGGGTAACTGACCCAGAAGCTAGACGTATAATAATTGATTCTTTTGCTTATGATAATACTAACGTAGAGTGCAAATCGATCCTTGGGTCTTTAAAGATCAGATCAGCACCCATGCATGAATGGGTCTTGCATACAATGAATGTCAATACACTTGACTATGGTACTGAAGCATGGGTAGGAGAAGCAATTTCCAAAGGTAAAAGATGACATCAGAATAGTAGATGATTTAATTATAGTAGAATGAGACATCTGAAAAGGGATTGTAGACTATAAATTCTTAGGAATAATGCCTCCACTGGGAGAAATAAGGCACTCAGCCTCCAGGTATATTTATAAGGTGTGGCAAAGATTGACATTGGAGCAATGAATGTAGGTCAACGACAGATAGACAAGGCAACCCAATACCATCGGGAAATATCATGCAGGGGCCTCTCTCAGGCTCCCATGGCGAATGTGCTCCAGTCATTCCCAGTTACTGTTGAAAACATGTCTCACTGGGAAAATTTAAAAATCCAGTGCCTGCTGTAACAAACAGTAGTGGTCTGAATGATGGGTTAAATGTGGAGGATGAGTAAAACACTCCAGTAGAACAGAGGAAACATATATTTTGGCAGACTTCTATAAATGACCAAAGACCAAAGGTGAGAATTTGTAAAAATGGCATTTTTCTTGTAGGCTTATTAGACACAGGTACAGCTGCAAGTATCATTACTCCAGAATCTTGGCATCCAAATTGGCCTCTTCAAGAGGTAGATGATCACCAATGAAAAGTATATAGATCCTCCTGGAAATTGGAAGCAAACAAGATTGCCAGAAAAATGTTGGGAGCATGGGGGTGCAGGTAGAGGTGGGGATGTGGAGGGGGAGGGAAGAGGGCGAGAAATAAGGGGGAAGGGAAAGACAAGGGAGAGCTTGGGGAGTGGGAGAGTGTAGATGGAGGAAGGGTGGATATAGGATCAAGGAAGAAGATATCTACATTAAGGGAGCCATTTTAGGGTTGGCAAGAGACTTGGCTCTGGAGGGGATCGAAGGTGTCCATGGGTATGTTCCCAGCTAGTTCCTGGGGCAACAGAGGGGACGGTACCTGAACTGGCCTTGCCCCACTATCACACTGATGATTATCTCGAATATCACCCTAGAATCTTTGTCCGGCGATTATTGTAGATAGAGAATATCACCATAGAATCTTTGTCCAGCGATGATTGTAGATAAAGAGACCCTCATCAGAGCAATGGACTGAGCTCCCAAGGTCCAGTTGAAGAGAGAGAGAAGATGAGCAAGGAAGTCAGGACCGTGAGGGGCTTTGTCCATCCACTGAGACAGCGTGCCTGATCTAATGGGAGCTCAGCAAATCCAGCTGGACTGGGATTGAATGAGCATCTGATCAAACCAGACTCTCTGAATGTGGCTGCCAATAGAGACGGACTGAGAAGTCATCAATAATAACATTGGGACCTGTTTCTACTTCATGTACTGGCTTTTTGGGACCCTAGTCCATTTGGATGCACACCTTCTTAGGCCTGGATGTATGGAGAAGGTCCTTGGAGTTCCAACAGGGCAGGGTACCTTGCCCTCTCTTAAGGAGGGAGGAGGAGGGAAGAGGGTAAGTAGGGGAGGGGAGGGCAATGGGAGAAGGGGAGAAGTGTAAATTTTTGAATGGAAAAATAAATAAAAAAGAGAACCATACAAAATAATAAAAAATGAATTATAAAACAAAAAACAATAAGAAAAAGAGGTGGATGTTCAGTTCCTGGTAATTGAAACCCTATCTCAGATAAAACAATGCACGAAATGAGCTGAATATATAGTGCCAGAAGGGCAAATAGGAAGACTAAGGCCATATATAGCCAATATTGCAGTGAGTTTGTGGGGTCTTGACCTATTGCAGCAGTGGAATACCCAGATTAACATTCCTGCCACCCCAAAAATTTATGTTTCTGAGGAAAATATAGAAGATATTACAGACGACAGACATCAGGCATTCAGGCTATACAAGAGCACAAAGCAATTGAAAAACCCTCAGAGAATGGTAACAGATCTAAGGGTTATTAATGAGGTTATTCAACCTATGGGCCCTCTACAATCTGGAATTCCTCTGCCTTCTCTGTTACCAAAGGGATGGTGCCTCATAGTTATTGATTTAAAGGATTGTTTCTTCACTATACATTTACAAGAAAAGAATAGAGAAAAGTTTGCCTTCGCAGTGCCTACTTATAATAATTCTCAGCCTACTAGAAGATATCAATGGACTATCCTCCCACAAGGAATGCTCAATAGCACCACCCTGTGCCAATACTTTGTCAGCCAGGCATTGGATATAGTACATAAGCAATTTCTTAGGTCTATAATCTACCATTATATGGATGACATTTTGTTATCTGATTCAGAGATACTTTATTTTTTTATTAAAAATTTCCGCCTCAGCCAGGCAGTGATGGCACATGCCTTTAATCCCAGCACTCCGGAGGCAGAGGCAGGTGGATCTCTGTGAGTTCAAGATCAGCCTGGATTACAAGAGCTAGCTCCAGGACAGGCCCTAAAGCTGCAGAGAAGCCCTGTCTCGAAAAACCAAAAGAAAAAAATTCTGCCTCCTCCCCACCTCCCATTTCCCTCCCTCTCCCCCCAATCCCCTCCCCCTCCCTCTCCAGCCCAAAGAGCAGTAAGGGTTCCCTGCTTTGCGGGAAGTCCACGGTCCTCCCCCCTCTATCCAGGTCTAGGAAGGTGAGCATCCACACAGGTTAGGCCCCTCCAAAGCCAATACATGCAGTAGCATCAAAATCCAGTGCCACTGTCCTTGGCTTATTATTTGCCATGTTCTGGGAGTCCAGTTTTTTTTTAAATTTTATTTATTTATTGTGTATACAATATTCTGTATATGTGTGTATGCCTGCAGGCCAGAAGAGGGCATCATACTCCATTACAGATGGTTGTGAGCCACCATGTGGTTGCTGGGAATTGAACTCAGGACCTTTGGAAGAGCAGGCAATGCTCTTAACCTCTGAGCCAACTCTCCAGCCCCCTAGGAGTCCAGTTTTATCCCGTGCTTTTTTAATCCCAGTCCTGCTGACCTTGGTGAGCTCCCATTAGATCAGCCCCACTATCTCAGTGGGTGGGTGCACTCCTCGGTTTCTAGCCATAACTAAAGGACATTGAGCCTATAATTCATGATCCTAGGGAAGCTAAATAAGAATGTGAACCCAAAGAAAAACATATAGTTATCCTCCTCGATATTGGAAGGAGACAAGATTGCCAGGCAAAAATTGGGAACTTGGGGGTGGGGTGGGATGGGGCTAAGGGGAGATGGGGTAAGAAAATTGTAAAGGGGAGGATGGGGAGAGCATGGGGGAATAGGATGGTTGGGATAAAGGAAGGGTAGACATGGGAGCAAGGAAGTATATATCTTAATTAAGGGAGCCATTTTAGGGTTGGCAAGAGTCTTGACTCTAGAGGGGTTCCCAGGTGTCCAGGGAGATATCCCCAGCTAAGTCCTTGGGCAGCTGAGGAGAGGAAGCCTGAAATGGCCCGATCCTATAGCCATACTGATGAATATCTTGCATATCACCATAGAACCTTCATCTGGCAATGGATGGAGATAGAGACAGAGCCCCACATTGAAGCATTGGACTGAGCTCCCAAGGTCCAAAGGAAGAGCACAAGGAGGGAGAACATGAGCAAGGAAGTCAGAGAAACTTTAGAAAGGATATTTGAAGAAGTAAAGAAAGTCTTGACTAATTGGGGATTACAAATTGCCCCTGAAAAGATTCAAAGAGGAGATTATGTTAATTACCTAGGTTACAGAAAATTAGAATACCAAAGGTATAAATTAGGAGAGACCATTTTTTAATGATTTTCAAAGATTATTGGGAGACATTTCCAGTCTACAACCAGTTGTTGGGATAACACCTGACCTTTTAATTTACTTAAACAAAATCTTAAATGGTGATAAAGACTTGAATAGTCCCAAATAATTAACAGCTGAAGCAAAAAAGGAATTGGTGATTGTTGAGGTGAAATTGCAAAAGACATATGTGGATAAGGTGAATCCAAATCTTAATTGTATCGTAGTCATATTGCCTTCCAGAATTTCTCCTATGGGAATTTTAATGCAGTGGGATGATATTATCTTGGAATGGATCTTTTTACTACTTAAACCAAGGAAAAAATTAAAACCTTATGTGGAAAAACTCTCTGAATTAATTATAAAAGGTAAATTGAGACTTCATCAATTAGTGGGTATAGAGCCAGCAAAAATTATAGTGCATTTACTGCTGATGAAATAAAAAAGTTATGGGAAGACAATTAACCCTGGCAAAGGACTTGTGCTATTTTTGGGGGGAGAAATTAAAAACAATTTTCCCAAAAGCAATAGAATTAACCTTATAAAGAAAACTTCTTGGATTCTTCTCCATATTGTAAATGATGCATCAATAACTGGAGCCTGTACATTTTATAGTGATGCAAATAAAACAAGGAAGGGAGGTTACGAATTAGAAAAATTAAGTAAGGTGGAACAAAGTCCTTATAATTCTGTCCAGAAGGCAGAATTATATACTATTCTTATGGTACTAAGGGATTTTAAAGAAACTCTCAATATAGTTACTGATTCACAATATGCAGAAAGAGTTGTCTTACATAATGAAAATGCTAAATTTATACCAGATGATATGGAATTGACTCCATTGTTCATCCAGGTACAAGACATAATCAGGAATAGGCTTTGTCCTATATACATAACACACATCCTATCCCATATGGGTCTGCCAGGACCTCTAGCACAATGTAACACAGAAATTGATCAATTATTCATTGGGAGTGTTTTGCAGGCCTCTGAATTTTACAAAAAATATGTCAATAACAAAGGTTTAAAGAAAGTTTTCTATTACATGGCAACAAGATAAGGAGATTATAAAAATGTGTACTACTTGTTCTTTCTATAATCAGATACCATTGCCTGCGGGGAGGAACTCTAAGGGTACTCAAAGGAAAGAAATATGGCAATGGATGTGTTCCACTTTATGGAATTTGGTAAATTAAAATAGGTACACCACACCGTGGACACATATTCAGATTTTCAATGGGCAACTACCATGAGCTCAGAAAAGGCTGATTCAATAATTACACATTTAATGGAAGTTATGGCCATCATGGGCATTCCTGCACAAATAAAGACAGACAATAGTCCAGCATATGTAATTAAGAAAATGAAATGCTTTTTTGCTTATTATAATATAAGCACATTACAAGTATACCAAATA
The DNA here is from genome assembly GCF_903992535.2 of Arvicola amphibius. NCBI lineage: Eukaryota > Metazoa > Chordata > Mammalia > Rodentia > Cricetidae > Arvicola > Arvicola amphibius. The sequence continues at coordinate 77,821,000 of NC_052048.2, read as the reverse complement.
ATCCTACTGGTCAGGCAGTTATATAAAGTTCAAATCATACTATAAAGGATATGCTGAACAAACTAAAAGGGATGGAAAATACCCCCAGAAATAGGTTGCATAATGCTTTATTAACCTTGAATTTTCTTAACGCTATTGAGAAAGGGACAACAACAGCAGAGAGATATTGGAAAATAGAAAAATCTTCTGAATTGAATCAACCAGTGTATTTCAAGGATGTGTTGACCTCACAATGGAAACCAGGAGATGTGTTACATTGGGGAAGGGTTTTGCTCTTGTTTCCACAGGAGAAGAAAAATTATGGATATCTTCAATATTAATAAAGATTAGACCCATCGAGTTCCTGGCTAAGACCTACTCCCTCTAAGGTCCAAGACACACACCTGGACACACAGAGATCTCTGGTTTTTGCCTATTCCCTTAGAGGTCTCAGATTCATGCCCAGATTCACAGAAGTCCTGGCTCAGGCCTAGTTCCTTGGAGTTCAAAGACTCATAGTCCTGGCTTAGTTCTGCTAGTTTAAAAGTCCCAAATTCAAGTCTGGACCACAGCAGTCTCTGGCTTTGGCTTATTCCTTCAGCGGTTGCTCCCCTGTACCTGTTCCTATGGAGTTCTCTGTCTTAGGTCTGCTCAGGCCCAGGTTGCTGGCTCAGTCTTGGTCTACCAATGTCCATGGACTGGATGTGCTCCACTCCCATGGAGATTGCTTTCTCAGGCCACAAATGATGTGTCAATGCTATATTTCTTCATTTCCTCCTCCTCCTCCTCCTCCTCCTCCTCCTCCTCCTCCTCCTCCTCCTCCTCCTCCTCTTCCTCCTTCTTCTTTTTCTTCTTGGTTATTTTAAGACACGGTTACTCTGTAGCTTTGGTACCTGTCCTAGAACTAGCTCTTGTAGACCAGACTGGCCTCAAACTCACGAGATGTGCCTCCCTCTCCTTCCTGAGTGCTGGGATTAAAGGCGTGTGCCACCACCACCTAGCTGTTTCTTCATTTTCAAACTTGATGCAGGATATTCTTACTTCTGTTTTATTGAGTTTTATAGTGATATCTTTGTTCTCCATGAAAGGAAAAGTATGAATTTAGGAAACACAAGACCAAGTTCTCAGCACAAAGGAGAAGTCTTTACTTCAGAGGGACAGAAGTCAGGGAACAAGGGAAAATAGAGGAGACAGAGGAAGGGGGAGGAGGGGTATGGAAACAGGGAAAGGGGACATACATTGTATTTGTCTTAGAGTGAAAAACTACTGCCACTCAATAGAGAGACAGACATAAAACTTAGCAAAATTGTAGTTTATAAAGTAGAAACCTGGTGTTAGAATGAGGTGCTTAATCTTATTTGGAAATGTTAAGTAAATCAATGGGGGCTTTTGATTGCTGGCTTTTGATATTCTGATAGCTGTACTTTAGAATCAGTTGCAGGAGAAGGAACTAGGCACATAAGCAAATAGAACATGGTGACAAATTTCAGGAATATAAACTAATATTTGTTAGCAATACAGAAAATTGGGGAGAAGGAGAAGGCCTACATGAGTCATATGCTCAAGTAGGCTAGTGTGCCTTCACTGAGTGTTGTATTATTTTAATTTAATATTTCAATTGTGATATTTCCCTTGCTCAGTTATTTGGCAGAGTTGCTGACTGTTTTCTCCATCTTTTTAAGTTTGGCTATATGTCACCAGCCTTCCTCCCTACATCCTTTTCTGAATGAATTCTTTTGTTTTTATCTTTTGTTGTAATTAATCATTTAATGAGTACATTCTTAAAATCTTCACACAACCTTTTATCTTTTTCAAATCATTGATATGAATCCTTCAATGAATGATTATTCTTTGGGACATCATTTTTACATGATTTTTGATAATTTCTGTGTATGATTCATACCTGTTGGTTTAAGTACCTTTTAGATTTATATGAGGCTTTTGTAAACTTAGCATTCTAAACTCAAGGGATCACTACCCAGAAACATTCAGAGAACTATGCAACTTTAGGGAATGTGGAGAGCTCCAGAAACTTTTTGTAGTCTGTAGCACTTCTTCCCTGCCAGATCTCCAAAATACATGTTCAATGTTTCTTAATGAAAATATGGACATGATTAGTTATTATATGGTTCACACAGGAACAAAAATACCCCTACCCCCAAATAAAATCCACTAAACTCTATTCATTGATATGAGACTGGAAGGAAACATCTGTTGACATAATCTTATAGCAAACATTAGGGTGAATGGAAAGATATCAGTCTCCACAGTAAAAAATCAGATATAGAAAGTTCTGAAGGAGATGTGGCCCCAGGATCAAAGGCAATACATATCATAATCTTTCTCCTTTTCAGATTATAAATACATCTGTATGAGTACATGTGTGTCTTGTGCAAATATGTGTAAATGTATTCTATATACATGTCTATCTATATGTATATGTGTTTGTGGTATAGGTAGGTATGAGTGGCAGGAGGTATAGGCATGTGTGAATGTATATGTATGAAAGACTGAGTGATAAATGTAGAAGACGAACTAAGGGAAGAAGAGGTAACATGACAGGAAAGAAGAAATGGGGAAGTTTTGTAGGTAGAGTTGAAAACATTATTTACTGGGAAAAAATCCCTGCTCATAAGAAAATTGAGTAAAGAACTCCTGTACAATAAAGGAACTTTGAGAGACAACACATTTCTCACTCCAAGCTTTATTATAGGGCTATAATAATTAAAACACCTTGGTACTGACATAAAAAGAAACAGGTTGACTAATAGAATCAAATTTAAGTTCCTGATATTAATCCACATATCTCTGAACACCTGATTCTTAACAAAGAAGCTAAAATTAGACAGTGGAAAAAGGAAGCATCCTCAAAAAATGGTGCTGACATAACTGGATGTCACCATGCAGAAGAATGCAAGTAGACCCATATCTATATGCATGCACAAAATCAACTCCAAATAGATCAAAGACCTCAACTGAACTGCATAAAAGAGGAAGTGGGAAGTAGCCTTGAATTCATGGTCACTGGAAACCACTTCCCAAATATAACACCAGTAGCACAGACACTGAGAAAAACAATTTATAAATGGGACCTCCTGTAAATGAGAAGATCCTATAAATCAAAGAAGAAAGTCATTAAGACAAAACAGCAGCCAACCCAATATCAGACAGAGCATTAATCTCCAAAATACAGATATCAAGAAACCAGACATAAAAATACCAAATAATCGAATAAGCAAATGGGATACACATCTAAACAGAGATTTCTCAACAGAATGATAGCAAATGGTCGAAAGACACTTAAGGAATTTCTTAATATCATTAGCCATCAGGGAAGTAAAAATCAAAATGACTCTGAGATACCATCTTACACCTGTCAGAATGGCTAAGCTCAAAAACAGCAATGCTAGCTCATGTTGTAGAGGATGTGGAGTAAGAGTAACGCTCTTCCAATGCAAAGCAGGTGTGAATTCAAATTTTTACAGCCTCTTTGGAAATCAGAAATTAGGTATCAAAATACCTCAAGACCCAGCAATACCACTTTTGGCCACATACCCAAAGGAGGCACACTCACACCACAGCACATTTTCTCATCTGTTTTCATGGTAGAATTATTCAAAATGATTAGAACCTGAAAACAACAACCTAGGTTCTGCTCAAATGAAGAATTCATAAAGACAATGTGGTATATTTTCACAGTGGAGTCCTACTCTGTGGAAGAAAATACTGATATCCTGAAATTTGCATGCAAATAGATGGAACTAGAATAAAAATCCTGAGTCAGATAACTCAGACCCAGAACAACAAATATGACATGTACTCAATCATAAGTGGATATTAGACATATTGCAATGATAAACAGTCCATGACCACAAAGAAACTAGGTAACAAGGAGAACCCTAAGAGAGATATACATATATCCCCCATTTGAAGGTGAAATAGACAAGAGCTCCTTCAAAAATTGGTAGGATGGGACAGGGGTTAATGGAGGACAGAAGGGGGAGAAGGGGACTGAAGATGAGAACATGAGGAAATTGGTTGGTCAAGATTTGGGAAGGACAGAGAGGGAGAACAATGAAAGACATGTCTTGATTGTGGGAGCCTTTATAGGGCTAGCCTGAAACATAGCACCAGGAAAATTCCCAAGTATCCACAGGGGTAACCCTATCTAAGACCTTAAGCAAGAGTGGAGAAGTTGCCTAAACTTGTCAGTCCCTGCAGTCAGTTTAACAACTATTGTCATCACAAAACCTTAATCCAGCAACTGATGGAAACATATACAGAGATCCAGAGCTAAGTACTGGACCAAGATCCCAGACACCAGTCAAAGAAAGTAAAATGATAATATCAGTAAAGGAGTTGAGATCATAATGGGCATTCCCACAGGAACAGCTGATATGAGCTAGTGGGAGCTCATTGACTCTAGACTGATAGACCTACATAGGAACAAACTAGGACCTCCAAATATTGGTGACCTTTGTGTGGTTTGGGCAGTCTGTGGGGATACTAGCAGTGAGATGAGGATTTATCCCTAGTGAGTGAACTGGCGTTTTGGATCCCATTATTTTTGGAGGGATACCTTGCTCAGCCTAAATATAGGGGGAAAGGCCTTGGTCCTGACACAAAGTGAGGTAGCAGACTATGTTGACTTCCCATGGGAAGCCTTACCTTCTCTAAGAAGTGGATGAGAAGTGGGTGGTGGGATTGTAGGGGAGCAGGAGGAATGAGAGAGTAAGAACTGGGATAGGTCTGAGAAATGAGAAAAGATCATTTAAAACATAAAATAATAAAGAAAATTGAGTACAATAAATTTATTTCAAGTAAAGATTTTAAAGGGCAGAATGATCAATCAAGGGGCAAAGACACTTGCCAACAAGCCTGATGTCATAACTGACTTTGATACCCAGACCCAAATGACAAGCAATCAATATAGTTCAAGTGTTCTCTGATGTCCACACTATGCCATGTCAAATGTGTGCCTAGAAACATGCCCACACATACACACAGACAAACAAATGTACACTCACAGGGACACAGAAAAGACTACTTAATTAACTAAAATGTAATAAAAGGTAAATAATTTATGGAAAGGGAAAGAAAAAAAACAAAAGAAATGGACACCAGAAAGGAAATAAGAAAGAACCATAAAATTGAGTAAAAGAGCAATAAGCATTTTTCCTAGAGCTTCCAAACTGCTACCATCATCATTACTTCTGCCCATAGAGTCTTATGTTAGACACTGAAATTCCAGAAGTATAAAAATAAACCCCTCATATTCAAGCAGCAGAGCTTGTGGTAATGTGTTACAGAAATAGAAAGATAACAAATTATTTTTTACATTTTCATTTGAATTTATTTCATATATAAAGACATAAGATGGATTGAACCCATTATTTTTGGTGGGCTCTTCAAACTTTTTCACCACTGTTTGAACACATAGTCTCAGTCAGCAGGGGGACACATGCAGTCCCAGGGCTCTGTGGTGCAGCCAGCTGGTGAGAATGTCAGAGTAGTTTTTGTTGGAGGCTGAAACACTGTGGGAGGAAAGCTGTAATACTGCTGACAGTAGTAATCTGCCAGATCTTCAGCCTGAACACTGCTGATGGTGAGAGTGAAATCTGTCCCAGATCCACTGCCTGAGAAGCGATCAGGGACCCCAGTGTGCCGAGTGGATGCCCAGTAGATCAGTAGTTTAGGAGCCTGCCCTGGTTTCTGCTGGTACCAAGCCAAGTAGTTATTACCACCAGATAATAGACTCTGACTGGACTTGCAGCTGATGGTGACCTTCTCTCCTGCTGACACAGCCAAGGAGGATGGAGACTGGGTCATCACGATATCTGCACAGGCACCTGAAATCAGCAACAAAAATGATGATACATAATATGAAAAAATTGAATTTAATATCTTTGTAATATGTTGTCAGAGTATTATTGTATAAGACAAATTCTATCATGACACACATTGTAAATATCTTATATACAAATAAGTGACTCTAAAAAGATGATAATACTTTTGAATTTCTCACCAGAAACCCAGAGCAGTAAGGACAGGAGAACCTGGGTTTGTGACACCATTTTGATCCCCCTGCCTGTCAGGTCTCAGTGAAAAGGCTTGGTTTATAAATTCTAGCTGGTTGGACTGAGTTCGAGGAGCTTATGCAAAGCAGTTAGCACATATCTAAGAAAATGCATGGGCAATGTGTGTGACTAGCTGGTGTCAATCAACAGGCAAAAATAACAACATGGGGAGTGTGAGCAATTGCTGAATGATATCATCTTACAGCACTCAAACAGAAATCTCTTAGGCACTATAATGACAACTTTGGTTTAAAATCCACAATACTTTAAAATCAGTATGTTTTGCAGAATGTTAAGAAAGCTATCTAAGATTAACAATACTATGGAAGGTATAAATTTTGTTCAAAAATCAAAATGAAAGGAACTTTGAGTAAAAAATTCATTAAAAAAAGAAGTGATGGAGAAGGGAAAGAAGAAAGTTAGAGAGAGAATGGAGGTTAAATTTGTTCATGTTATCTTATTTTTAAAACCAAACTTAATAGAGGACAATGAACAGTGCCACCAACATTGTACTCCAGGTTCTAGACTTAAAAAATGCAGTCAGAAATCCCTCTATGCCAATCCTGGAGAACATTAAGACTGAGATGAGAGAATCTTAAATCTCAAGCATTGGTACACCCTGCCGAAACAAACAAGTGTCATCTGCACAACTTAGGGAACTGAAACAAGATGATAAATTGTGGAAAATAGAAGAGGAAGAAAACAAACTTAATTTTATTAATTCATTGCTGTAGACCAATACTTGCCAAGAATGTTAATTCTATAATGTATTTTCTAAGATTACTTACAAATTAGCAGTATTGTCAGTGGGTGAAAATAGTCTTCCGTACATAGTGAACACTAAAATTCCTCTCCAGAAGGGAACAGTGTCATCTTAAATCAAGCAATAGTTTTACAGAGATCAATAAACCATGGCACCAGAGATTGTAGCTATACAAAAAAAGATGTTTGGGTATGAATGAAAATCAGAAGCAACATATCTGTCCTTCAGTTTGGTGAACTCTGAAAGAACATATAAGAAGTAAAGCCAGTATTATATGTACAGTACAAGAAACAGAAAAGTAAATAAATAAAACATCATGTCAAGACATTGGGAATCATATCTTTAATCTAAGACCTGGAGAGACATAATAAGGAGAATTGTATATTTGATATCAGACTGGGACACCAGTTCTAGGCCAATCTAATCTGTGCATGCAGATGTATGTTATTAATCAAGTGCTTACAAGGCATTTTTTGGCATTAGATATCTAAATCAAAGTAGTTTTCTAACATTAACATTTTAGCATTAAGCCAAGATTATTATTGAAAATATATATACATTTAAGTAACATGTATTTTCCATTTATTTTCATTAATTGTATAATTTTATCAACTTACTTTCATATACAAAATGTTAAACTATTTCTGATAAGCATATACTGATCTCTTTGCCAATTTGTAACACCATCATAAGAGAGAGATAAGGAACATGTCAATTAATGAAATTCCCAATCTCAAGGTCAAAAATAAGACAGATTAGTAACTCTGCTCCAGGCAGTGTCTAAAATATGACAGATGAATAAATACTCCTGTCAGTGTCTGACAAGATGTCTTTTGCTCTCAATATTTGCAGAACTTTGTACTTTGCTTTGTAACAGCTGCAAGATCAGACTGTGGTTTCATGCCATTTACTGCTGATCATTCAAATGTAACACACGGAGACTGGGTCTTACAAATCCAAATGCTCCTGCAATTTATACAAATGTAAAGCATGTGTCCACTCTCTACTGCAGGATTCAGTTTGTTTTCTCCATTCCAGCAGAGGATTCTGATTTGTGAGTCTGCCCCTAAATAAATAACTGTCTATTATTCTCAATTCTAGTGCTGGATTTCTTTTAAGTGTCCATCTTCATCTGGCGCCCACGTGGATTTGACTCCACACCTACCAGGTGCACAGTCTAAAAGCTTAGACAGTCCACAGTTCAGAAAGTCTCCCAAACCTGCCTGCTTGGCTTTCTTTTACCTATGCAGTTTTTGTAGAACACCACCACAGCAGACTTGCTCATGGTAACTTGGAAATTTTCCAAGCACTTGCAGAACTGCTGCATTTCCTAGCATGGTTCCCTGGTGTAGTTTTTTTGCCTTGTGGTGACTTCTGAAGCTTCCAGTTTGTGCTCCCTGCCCATGAGTTTTGGTTTCTTGCTCCATGTAGAGAACTGATTTAGTTGCTTTTAATTTGTCAAGCAAATCATATTTCTCAGTATTTAACTGGTAACAAGGCAGGAAACTAAGGCAGCTCAGAACCATTTTTGTAGTCTCCACGACTCCACAACCATGACATCTGCTGGACAATAAAGACTATTACACCTAAAACAATTTACCATATCACATAACAGGTAATTAATAAATCAATATGGCAGACTACATTAATATTGAAACTTTTAGTAACTTTGTTGCTAATACTATGGATTGCATTCTGGGAGGATTATATGGTTATGGTGATACTTCAATTTATTGGATTTTGGGACCTAGTTTTTTTCTTCATGTTCTGTCATTAAGAATGTATGTGATTTTGGTGGTGGCGCACGCCTTTAATCCCAGCACTCAGGAGGCAGAGGCAGGCAGATCTCTGAGTTCGAGGCCAGCCTGGTCTACAAGAGCTAGCTCCAGGACAGGCTCTAGAAACTACAGGGAAACCCTGTCTCGAAAAAAACAAAACAAACAAAAAAAAAAACAAAAACAAGAATGTATGTGATTTAGAGGCTGTTTTTCTTTGCTTTATGTTTAAAAACCACTTATGAGTGAGTACATCTGATAATTGTCTTTCTGTGTCTGGGTTACCTCACTCAAAATGATGTTCTCTAGCTCTATTCATTTTCCTGAAAAATTCACAATAAATTGGGAGCATGGGGACATTGGAGGAGGATTGAAGGGGAGGGGAGAGGCAGGGAGGGGAGCAGAGAAAAATATAGAGCTCAATAAAAATAAAAAAGAAAGAATGTGGCACTTTTAGGAATGATACATTTTTTACAGACTAATAATGAACATCTAGTTCACAGGGTTAATACTATCAAAAATTAAAAGTTACCTGAAAAAGTTAATACTATTTAAAAGGATAACATTAATTTGACAGACAAAATTGAATCCATATATAAAGATATTGAGATATTATCTGAAAGAATTCATACTGTTGAATTTGGCAATCAAAATTTATTAAAAGGTTAGGATAGGTTAGCAGATAGAGTATCTCTCCAGTATGGCAATCTGCATGCTATCCAAGTAATGTCCAAGGATGAGGTGTTTAAAAGAGAAACTTAAGACTTTAGAATCACATGTGCAGAATGAGGACCAGAGGCTAGGTGCCTCATTGAAATCACTAGAAATATATACTGGCCAAGAGATTCGGGATTTACAAAAGACAGTAGTAAAAAGATTTGAAATGACTGAGGAAATTATTGGAGCTGATGAACAGGGAAAGAAGGCACAAGGAGAGGATTCAACATCAGCAGTAGCTGTCAGAGATGACTTACCCAAGGTTTTAGTTTCCTACCTTGTAATCTACTCTGATAAAGCATCAAGTTTTAAAGGCCCCAAAAAGTCCAAAGAAGCTAGACAGGTACCTAAAGGAATGAAGGATCTAAAAGAAATTAAGCAAGCTGTTGTAGCTTATGGTTTTTGCATTCCACATTTGTTAGGGAGATGATAAACATTTGGGCTTCTAGCATCAAGGCAATACCACACGATTGGATTCAGTTAGTTTCAGCAGTCCTGGATGTTGGGCCCCAGTTGATATTTAAATGTTATTTCAGGCAAGAGGCAAAAATTTTGGAATGACAGGGGAAAACAAAAGGTCTTGAGACTTATCGAGATTTTTGGTGAGGGCACTTATACTGACCCACAGGTTCAAGCTCTTTATGATAAACAAATCTTGTCCTTATGCAAAAAAAGAAGCCGTAAATGCTTGGGGCAGGATTCAAGAACTAGGAAAACTAATTAAATTATATACCACGGTTAAAAAGGGCCAGAGAGAACACTTTAGTGACTTTTTACAAAGATTAAGTAAGGCTGTATATATAGGAATAACAGACCCAGATGCTAGATGAGTACTTACTGAATCACTGGTTTTTGAAAATGCCAATGTAGAATGCCAAAAGATACTTGGGCCTTTAAAGGTTAGATTAGCACCTATGGCTGAATGGATCCTGCATACAATGAACATTGAGACATTGGACTATAATATTGAATTTTGGGTAGGCAAAGCAATTTCCAAAGGAATGAGGAGACATCAAAATGCCAAATGTCTAAATTGTGGTAAAATAGAACACCTGACAAGGGACTGTAGACAAGGAATTCCTAGGAATAATATCTCCTCTGGGAATCGTAAGACTAGGAGGACTCAGCCTTCAGGTATATATAGAAAGTGTGGCAAAGACCAACATTGGACCAATGAATGCAGATCAACAAAAAACAGACACGGCAACTTGATACCATCAGGAAACACCCCAAGAGGCCTCTTGCAGGCCTAAAGGCAAAAGTGGCTCAGTCATTCCCAGTCACAGTGGAGTACATATCTCCCCATGAACTCTGACTGGACTTGCATCTGATGGTGGCTTTCTTCCCTGTTAACACAGACAGGAAGGACGGGGACTGGGTCAGCACAAAATCTGCACAAACAACTGCAACCAGGAATTCCAATGATCATGTATAATAATAAAAGCACAGAAATCAATACTTATGAATTTGTCATTTAATGTCCTTTTAATGCAATATTGCCAGAGTATTATTGTATAGAAAATATTGCACCCTGGCATACATTGCAAATTTTTATATATAAAGAAGCAACTGTGAGAAGATTATAATAATTTGAAATTTCCTACCAGACACCCAGAGCAGCAAGGACATGGAGAACTGGGTCTGCAACTTTGTCCTGCTCTCCTGACTGTCTGATGCTGCTCTATTCTCACTGCAAAATTCTGGTTTTTAATTCTGAGTAGTTTGGCTAGGTTGGAGGGGTCTATAAAAAGCAGTCAGCAAATATAAAAGCAGATTCCTGGGCAGTTGTGAAAGAGTGGCTGGTGTCAATCAATAAACAGATATACCATGAAAGAAAGAATGAGGAATCACTGACAGAATGGCTAGAAGCTCTCCAACCAAAATCTCCTAGATACTCTAATAGCTACCTTGGTTAGAATTCAAGACATATTCAAATCAGGTGGCTTTTTCAGGAGAGCTATCTTGGGGAAAAGATAAAATTTGATCACAAAATCACAACAATGGAAGTAAGAAAACTTGCAATAAAAGAAAACAACATTGGAGGGGAAAGGAGGAAAGGCAGAGAGAGAGAGAGAGAGAGAGAGAGAGAGAGAGAGAGAGAGGAGAGAGAGAGAGAGAGAAGAGAGAGACGAGAGGGGACCTAGACAAGAGACAGAGAGAGAGAGACAGAGAGAGAGAGACAGAGAGAGAGTGATCTGGGTAAAAACTGGTTCATTATGTCCCATCTCCAAAGCCACTCTGCCACTCTTTCACTTAGGAAAGTGATTAGTTCTACAGATATTTGGGTTCCTGTTTCCAGGATAAAAATTAGGCATAAATATAAAGAGAAGTTGAGAATTCTCTCTGTGGCAATCTGGGGATCATCAATTTAATTCTGGGACAACAGAAGCTTTAATTTCAAAGCAAAGGTAAACTCCACTGAAACTAAGAAGTGTCACCCTGCAACATCAGGGAACTGAAACAGGACTAAACATTTTGGGAACCAGAATGGGAATAAAAAACTGCATTTACACAAGAAGTCATGGCTGTAGTCCAACAATGACAACAGTATCTATTCCAGAGTGCATATCTAGGGTAATTTACAAATTTATTGAAACTGGGTTAAGATAGTCTTGCTGAGAGAATGAAAAGGTAAAAACCTCTCCAGAGGGGAGTACAGCCATCTTAAATCAAACTATTTTATAAATACCAACAGACAACATTGGAGATGGTTAACTTTCAAAGGGAAAAGAATGCTTAAATAAAATGAAAATCAATAGCAATAACAGTAATCATATAACATGCCTGGAATTTAGTGAACTCTGAAAATGTACAAAAGAACTTAATTCTTGCTCATGTTCTCCCTCCTTCTGCTCTTCATCAGGACCTTGGGAGCTCAGTCCAGTGCTCCAATGTGGGTCTCTGTCTTTATCTCCATCCATCACCAGATGAAGGTTCTATGGTACTATGCAAGATATTAATCAGTGTGGCTATAGGACAAGGCCAGTTCAGGCACCCTTTCCCATAGTGTAGGGAACCCTGACTGCTCTTTGGCCTGGAGAGGGAGGGAGTGGAGGTATGGGTGGAGGGGAGGGGAGGGAAGTGGGAAGATAGGAGGAGATGGAAATTTTTAATAAATATAAAATAAAAAATAAAAAAGAACTTAATTATAAACCCACATAATGTATAAAGTACAAGAAACAGAAAAATCAATAAATAAAACATCATGGTAAGAAGTAGAGGATCACATCTCTATTCTGAGAACTGGAGAGAAAGGAGCAGAAGGATTATTTCTTTGAGGCCAGCCTAGGGTGTAAGTTCTTGGCTAGTCATAATCTATGCAGAGAAACAATCTTTCAAAAGATGCGTTATTAATCAAGTGGTTACAAGATACATCATGTCATATGATATTCAAGATGAAGTAGTTATCTGATGTTAGCATTTTAATGTTAAATCAAGAATGTCATTGAAATTAAATATCTATATAACAGGCATCTCCCCTTTATTTTGCATTAATTCTATAATTTAATATATCCAATATTCATGTACAAAATGTTAAGTCATTTTTGATAAGCATATTCATATCTCCCTTGCCAATGGCTAGCAAACCATCACAATTGAGAGGAAAATGGCACATGGATTTAAAAAGTTCCAAATCTCAAGTTCAAGAATGTGACAGATGAGTAACTTCTCCAGTCAGTATCTGACAAGTCATCATGTGCTCTCCTTCTTTGCTAAGCCTTGTTTTTTGCTTTGTGATAGCTTCAGTGAGCATAGATTGTGCTTTCATATCATTTACTGCTGCTTGTTGAGATTGGACACATGGAGACTGAAACTTACAAATCCAAAGACTCCCATGGTTAATTATGCATTGTTACAATATGTAAGAGGTAACAAAATAAAAGAACAAAATTCGCATGTTCTTTTTTGTTTGATAGAAAAAGTCTGACAGTCCTTTGTTACTGGGTTTCCCACAAATGTAGTTCCCACCCTGGTGCATTAGATTCTTAGAGCTGTGATAAAAGTGACCTAATTCCAAACCTACTGCCTGAAAACAACACAGATTAATTTGTTTGAAGCTTTGGAGCCAAAAATTCTGTTGTTGATGATGCTGTACTCATGGGACACAGCACCATCTTCCATGGACACCACTATTAATGAAGGCCAGGGAAGACATATTTTATCCTAAAAATCAGCATAATGGGAACTGAGGATGTTGTCATTTATTATGATGTAAAGTTTATGCAATCTCTACCTATAGTACAATAGCCTAAAGTGCAAACTTCCCTACTTAGTAACTGCTATTACATGTTACTTTACTTTGGAACAACAATGAAAAATGGGCTGAAATTGCATGAGAAGAAAAACAATGAACCAACATATTAGAGTTGAATTTTATATACCATGAGAAGAAAGGCTTCACCCAGGCAAAACCGTAATTGTGCTTTTATTCCACCATCCTCAGTAAAGAAATATGGTGCTCTCCATTGTACTTTATTTTCCTTATAACACAATGGAGTACTACACAACAGAAAAAAATGAAATCTTGAAATTTGTAAGCAAATGGATGGATCTAGAAAACATTATATTGAATGAGGTAACCCAGACACAGAAATAAAATATCATGTGTACTCACTCATAAGTGGTTATTAAACATAAAGCAAAGAAACCAGCCTACAAATCACAATGCCAGAGAACGTAGACAACAAGAAGGACCCTAAGAGAGATATGCATCCATCTAATCTACATGAGAAGTGGAAGAAGACAAGATCCCCTGAGTAAATTTGGAGCATAGAGACTATAAGTGAGGGTTGAAGGGGATGGAAGAGGAAGGGAAGGTAGCAGAGAAAATGTATACCTCAATAAAATGAATAAAAAAAGAAAAAAAGAAATATGGAGCAGAATAATAAGCATTATCCTAGCTCCTCTAAATACACAGATATGATTGAAGGTAAAGGAAGTTCCAAGTATCAAAAAACTGGGTTCTTCTGAAGTTGGTCAGTGTCTTCTACATGATTTTGTGGCTTGTGGATTCTTCTCATTTTTGTCAATGAGATAGAAACCAAAGCAAAAACATAAAAGCACTTCATTTTAATGGTGAATTAAAAGGAAATCATGAAAGTGACAATATATGATGGCAATACATAGCCGAAAGAACAAGCAATATATAGTGTTGGAGGGACTGAAAACTGAGACAAATACTGTGAACTTCAGTATAGAGGCTTCTCATGGTAACATTAAATCACCATATGGTTTAAACTACTTTCTGCACTTTGTATTTTCCAGAACAAATGTAAATCAGCTTAAAAGAGATATGTTTCTACACACATGTTTATTGCTGCACTATTCACAATAGTCAGAATTTAAGTCAACCCAATATTTATCAACAGATGAATGAATAGTAAAAAAAAGGGGCATATGTGCAATGAAATTTATTGAACTATAATGAAAATGGAAATCACCTAAGTATGTTAACTTTTCCCCTGTGGCTCAGTATATATAAATAAAAAGTACTATACTGCTCTTATAACGAGATGTTTTGAATGCCTGGATGAAAATTTAGCCTTGACAACACCTTGACTATAACCTGTATGAGCCTGAGGAAATGACCCAGACATTTTGTGCTCAGATTATAAGTGATGATTCACGGAATTTTTGATAATTTCTTGTACACCATGAGGAAAGTCCTAAAGTACAGGTTTACTCTCCTGAACTAGGATCATAAACTTGAAAAACACAAAGATGTGCATCAGAAAGTGATACTAAGGATAGTTTTATTGAACTATCTCACCCCACATGGTAACAACAAAAACCAAAGACAGTTCATGAAGAAGTGGAGAGTTCCTATGAAGTAAAGCTTCCTTGATCATGGCTTGCACTATTGGGCCTTTGGATTTTATGCACCTGTAATGGAAGAACAACTAGAATATCAAAAGGGGCTGTGTGTGGTGTCATGGAATTTAGCAGTTAGGATTGCAGATTCAGGGTCACTGTGTGTTAGATAATTATTTCCAGGTCAGCTCAAGATATATATTGAGGCTTTTTACTCCCCCACCTAAGAAGATACCAAAAAGTGAATAAAAGTAGCAAGAGTATGTGGCCATATTGTGGAAGATGTTATAGCAAAAAAGATGTTGTATTGGACAAGTAGAAAAAACAACTAATTAGTCTAAGTCCATGAGATTCTGTGATGGATACAGAGAAGCAGATCAGAAACTAGGCATTAAATCAGCTGTAGGACTGTAGGAGACATGTTTTGTGTGGTCTTCTGAAGAGGATTTTGAAATTTCAAGAAAATCCATGGAGAAATATAGCTTTAGGGTAAGGATGTCCATTTGTATCTTGAAGACAACTAACAATCTTCAATATTCAAGGCTCTTATTTTCAGTGACTGATGAAAGTTTCCTGTATATATTAAGCAATTTTCTGTCTAAGTCAATCTATTGAACAAAAATTGCACTTTGAAAATAGTATCATGAAGATCTTAATTAGGGAAGCAAATTAAAAAAATTGTGAGGCATACATGGTAAGACAATCACACACACATTTTTATAAAATCTCTGTTTCACAGGTTCTCCTTTTTAAAAATCAAGATTTCTAAAATAACATGGTCGAGATGTGCAGTGAAAAGACATAGTTCAGATCATGAACTGTAGTGAGCAGCAACACCATGGAGGTTTTTGTTTATTCCTGGAGATCTTTGTGAGGAAGCTCATTATTCTGTTGACAGAAATAGGTTACAGTTTCATTTTGTGACCTACTGTCACTGAACCTAGCAGGGACCCCAGATGCTAGGTCAGATGCAAAAGTGATGAGGAGGTTGGGAGGCTGTCCTTGGTTCTCCATTGGTTTCAGTTCATATAACTAATGCAATATTCAGTGACACTCTTTCTGACCCTGCAAGAAACAGTGGCTCTCTGCTCTAGAGATACAGCCATCAAAGTTGGAGACTGGGTCAGAACAATGTTCCCTGTGGAACCTAAAATGCTAAACACACCTTGCTGTCACAGACTTACTGAAGGCATTGAAATGTAAAATCCTCATATATGTGGAATTTATAACAGGAGTCATGAGCTACATTCTGTGAAGCCATAAAATAAAATGGAAACCTAACACTATTTAAATGCTTAAATTTCAATAATCAGAATATCTAGTCATGATAAACAGCAATAGCCACAGTGATTGCTCCCAGCACTGCAGCCTCTCACTTGAAACCCAGAGTAGCAGTACCCAAACCAGGAGAACAATTGATCCCATCTCTGAGAGCTGGAATAGAGGCTTCTTCTTGCCCACTGACAAACTGCCTTTAAATATGCTCTGAG
This sequence comes from Arvicola amphibius, assembly GCF_903992535.2. Taxonomy (NCBI): domain Eukaryota; kingdom Metazoa; phylum Chordata; class Mammalia; order Rodentia; family Cricetidae; genus Arvicola; species Arvicola amphibius. The sequence goes on along the minus strand of NC_052048.2, from coordinate 77,804,388 downwards.
AAATCTGTACCATAGCTAAAGTGTCAATATGCAAATCAGCTAAAATAAAACTTGATTTGGGGCTCAAAGGGCACCTGCTCTTGTTTCATCCTATGGCAGTTCTAATTAGCAAAGAATTCTCTAGAACATTCTCAGTAGTGTACACCAGGTGGCATTTTCAGCTGGCCATTTGGAATCACTTTCTGTTATTCTTAAATACCAGGAGAGGACTGCAATGCAATTATTCTGCTTGCTCTAAAGAATGTGGGTTATAGAAGCACTGCAATTCTTCTGAATTAAACTTTATAAAAAGTTATTTTATATTTATTCTATATGTATATGTGTTTTATCACCATATATCACATTTGTGGTTCTTGTACTTGAATTCCAAAAGAGGTCATCATGTCCCTTGGAATTATTTGGCAGACGGCTGTGAACTGTCATGTGAATCCTGGGAACTGAACCTATGTCTGTTGTAAGACCAGGAAGAACACTTATCCACAGATCCATCTCTTTATCCTAAAGTAATTTTTGTGTCTTATAATAACAACATATTTTGCAGTTGAATAGATACTCCACAACAAGAGAAAATAATTGAATTCAATAAAATTGAGAAAAAAATGTGTTGTGTGTTCATATTAGAAAGGGAAGTAGGCTACACTAACAGGCTTTAATCTAAATGTCATCAGGAGCAAAACAGGTAATTACCTGTGAGAATAGAATGAACAATGAGACTGGAAATGTAAACTTGTAATGAATAAGTATCATTGAGAGTAAGGAAGATCTCTCCCTCTTCTCACTCCAAATCCATGCTGAGTCCACTTGAAGTCTTCACAAATGGAAGAAACTATTACCATGAAACCAAAATCATATCCCCAGAATCCACAGTTCCTGTTAATCACCATCCAGTTTAGGAGCCCTAGCTTGGTATGTGGATAGAATGACAGACATTCTGTAAATGTCTCTTCTATGAACCCCATGGAAGACAAGGATGTTGGGCTGTGTGTCCCTTTGGAAACTCAACATACTATCAATTCCACACAGGACTACAGCTTTTAATAAAATCCTCAAATTTCCTGGACTTGATGCTCTTTCATAATCAGCATTTCCCTTCTCTATGGCACCTGAACTGGAGGTACTGACAATGTGAGAGCAAGGTGGACATTTTTGTTTCCAGGTATTTGACAGATAGAAATGTCTCAGACACTGACATTCTCACATAGTATCATTATAATTCAAGAAATTGAGTGAAGGTCAATTGGGAGCATGAGACAGGGGTAAACAGAAGTCCAGGGGGGCAGGTAGTTAAGAATGGAGGGCATAAGGAGAGCATGAGGGGATGAGTTGGTTAACATGAGGGAAGGACAGAGAGGAAGTGCAAGGAAAGACATATTTCGAATGTGGGAACAGTTATTGGGTAGCATGAAACCTAGAACCAGAGAAATTTCCAGGAATACATAAGGATGACCCAAGCTAAAACCCTAAACAAGATTGGAGAGGGTGCCTAAGCTGGTCTTCCCCTGTAATCAGATTAATGACTATTGTTATCACAGAACCTTCATCCAGCAACAGATAGAAGCAGTACTGCTTAGCAGAATTAAGAGCTAAGTAACAGGCCAAGTTTCAAAAGACCAGGCAAAGAGAGAGAAACAATAATATTAGTAAAGGTGTAGTGACCATAATGGTTATACACACAAAAACAGCTAACCTGAGCTAGTGGGTGCTCATGGACTCTGGAATGATGGCGGGGAAACATGCATAGGACCAAACTAGGTCCTCCTAATGTTGATGACCTTTGTGTTTCTTGGGCAGATTGTGGGGCCACTGGCTGTGGGATGAGGATTTATCCCTAGTGCTTGAACTGTGTTTTTGGAGCCCATTCTTTTTTAAAGGATGTCTTGCTTAGCATAAATATAGGGAGAAGGCCTTCGTCCTGACTCAAAGTGTTGTGTCATCCTATGTTGACTCCCAATGGAAAGCCTTACCTTCTCTAAGGAAAGGATGATAGGTAGAATAGGAGGATTGTGGGTGTAGAAGGAGGAAGAGAGGGAGTTGGAACTGGGATAGATATGTAAAATAAGTTTGACATTTAAATAAATAAGCTAAAAGCCAAAAAAAGCAACTGAGTACAATGAATTTATTTCAAGTAAAGATTTTAAGGGTCAGCAAGATGCATTGGATGGCAAAGACACTTGCCACCAAACTTGATGTCAAACTTGACTGATCGAGGAGGGTCATCTGTCTATGTGTTACTTTCATTGGCTAATAAAGAAACTGCCTTGGCCCTTTAATAGGACAGAAAATTAGGTAGGCAGAATAGACAGAACAGAATTGTGGGAGAAAGAAAGCAGAGTCAGGTAGATGCCGCAGGCAGTCGCCATGCCTCTCCTCTCCGAGACAGATGCAGGTTAAGATCTCTCCTGGTAAGCTACCCCTCGTGGTACTACACAGGTTACTAAATATAGGTTAAAGCAAGATGTGAGAATTAGCCAATAAGAGGGGGAAACTAATGGGCAAGGCAGTGTTTAAAAGAATATAGTTTCCGTGTAATTATTTCCGGTGTAAAGCTAGCCAGGTGGCCGGGAGCTGGGTGGGAAAGCAGCCCGCCGCTCCCATCACAACACTTGACTTTCATCCCAAAATACAAAGGACAAAGACACCATCATGGCCAAGTGTCCTCTGACCTCCAAAACTATGCCATGTCAAATATGTACCTAGAAACTGGCCCACACATATACACAGACAAACAAATGCACACTCGCATAGACACAGAAAAACTACTTAATTAATTAAAATGTAATAAAAATAAAATAATTTATGGAAAGGAAAAAAAGAAATGTAGCCCAGTAAAAAAAATAATATATCACCACAGAATCCAGTAAAAGAGCAAAAATATTTTTCCTACACTTTGAAAACTTTGCCATCATCATTGTTTCTGCCCATAACATCTTGTGTTTGACACTGAAAGGTCCAGAAATATAAAAGATAAATATCTGCTATTCACGCAGCAGAGTTTGGGGAATAGAAAGATAGTATTGGGTTCTTTGCAACATTCAATTTAAGGTATTTTCAAACCTAATGACTTAAGAAACATTGAACCCTTCAGTTTTGCTGGGCTCTTCAAACATTTACATCACCATTCAAACACACCAGCCTCAAGCAGCAGGGGGAAGTGTGCAGGTCCAGGGCTGTGTGGTGCAGGCAGCTGGTGAGAATCTCAGAGAGGTTTTTGTTAGAGGCTGAAACACTGTGGGAGGAGCACTGAGACCCTGCTGACAGTAGTAATCTGCCAGGTCTTCAGCCTGAACACTGCTGATGGTGAGAGTGAAATCTGTCCCAGATCCACTGCCTGTGAAACGATCAGGGACCCCAGTGTACCGATTGGATGCATAGTAGATCAGTAGTTTAGGAGCCTGTCCTGGTTTCTGCTGGTACCAAGCCAAGTAGTTATAGCCACCAGATGAAAGACTCTGACTGGACTTGCAGCTGATGGTGACCTTCTCTCCTGCTGACACAGCCAAGGAGGATGGAGACTGGGTCATCACGATATCTGCAGAGGCACCTGCAATCAGCAATAAGACAATGATGATAAATGATATAAAAAAAGAAGATATAGTACCAGTCAGATATTGTCATTTAATATCCTTTTAATGTAATATTATCAAAGTATTATTAAGACACATTCTGTTATAGCACACATTGTGAATTTCTTATGTACAAAGAAGAGACTCTAAAAAGATGATAATACTTGTGAATTTCTCACCAGACACCCAGAGCAGCAGGGACATGATAACCTGGATTTTTGACACCATCTTGCTTCCTCTGTCTCTCTGATGTATCTCAGTTCTTACTCAAAGGGCTTTACTTAGTTTATAAATTCTAGGAGGTTGGGTTGAACTGGAGAAGTCCATGCAAATCAGTCACCAAATACATAAGAAAATGTCTGAGCAGTGTGTGTGAGTAGCTGCTGTCAATCAACAGTGGAAAACAACACCATGGGGAGTGTGAGCAATCACTGAATGCTGTCATCTTACAGCACTCAAACATATATCAATTAGGCACTCTAATAACAACTTTGGTATAAAATCCATGATATTTTTAAATCAGTTTATTTTGAAGAAATGTTAGGATACCTATCTAGGATCAACAATTAATGTTTAGCCAAAGAAATGATAAAATACATTCAAAAAATCACAACAAAAGAAACAGAGTAAAAAACATGGAATAAAAGAAAAAATGGTGGAGGGAAGAAAGAAAAAAGGTGGAGAGAGAGAGGGGGAAGTTTAAAAATTGAGGCTAAATTTATATATTTTTCATATCATTAAAACCACTCCTATACAGATGTATAATGAACAGTGCCACAGAGGCTGTGCTCCAGTTTCCAGACTAAACAAAGGGCAGCTCAGATTTCACTCTGTGTAAATCCTGGAGAACATTAACATTGAGATGAGAGAATCTTAAATCTCAAAGGAATGGTACACTATGCAGAAACAAACAAGTATCACATGTACAACTAAGGGAACTGAAAGAAGATGTAAATTTTTGGAAATAGAAGAGGAAGAAAAGAAACTTGATTTTTTTTCAGATAGTCTTTGCTGTAGTCTAATATTTACCAAGAGTGATTATTTTAAAAATGCATATTCTATGATAATTTACAATTTGGAAATATTGAAACTGGGTGAATATGATCTGGTTGATATAGTGAACATTAAAAAAAAATATTTCTCCAGAAGGAAAGAGTCATCTTATGTAGAGGGCCAGTTTTGAACTGAATAGAAACTCTGTGCAGGAGTGACTTGAGATAGCATTTTTGCTGAAAGACTAAGCAAACCAAGTCAGAAGTAGGCAAACCTCTTCCATCAGTAGAATGCCCTGCCAACATTCAGTTCTTGAGAACATAGATTTGCACTATAGTTCAAAGGCTCTGATTAGGTTGCCGTTTGTCTTCTGATGATGTGTTTTACATAGTATATATTACAGAGAGAGTTATTCCCATAACAATAGGCTTTTTGTTTAGATTTACTAGGGCTTGAAGCTCTTGAAATTATTTGCAACCAATTTACTAGTTTATGAAACTATTTTCATATATTATGGGAATCTAGTTTGAATCATGATTTGAGTATTATAAAAAGAGCACTGGCTTTGCAATAAAGTATGCAGTTGTATCTCCTACGCTGTATCCCCTGTGTCCTGATTTCTGGGGCACTACTGAGGATCATCCATAACTGAAGTAGTTGGGGAAGGGACTCCAACAATCTTAAATCAAGTAATAATTTTATAGATATCAATAGACCACAATAAAATAAATTGATGCTATGCAATAAAAAACTTTGAGTATGAATGAAAATTAGAAGCAATAATAGAAATCACAGAATACACTTGGACTTTAGGTTGGTGAACTCTGAAAGAATATATAAAAAGTTAATTATCAACCCAGTATTATGTGTAAAGTACAGAAACAGAAAAATGAACAAATCAAACATCAAGGCAAGAAGTTAAGATTAACATCTTTAATCCCAGAACTGGAGAGACATAAACAGGAGGATTATATATATTTGAGGACAGCCTGTGGAAAAAGTTCTAGGCCAATCTAATCTGTGCATGATGACAATCTTTCAAAATATGTGTTATTAATCAAGTACTTGCAAGATAACCTAGACATTTGATATTGGAATCATTGTAGTTATCTGACATTAACATTTTAGCATTAATCAAAGATTATTATTGGAAATTAAGTATGGATTTAGGTAGCATGAATTTCCCACTTATTTGCATTAATTATATAATTTTATACATCAACTTTTTAGGTAAAAATGCTAATTTATGATTTCTAACAGGAATATTTTGATCTCCTTTGTCAACTTTTAATACCATCATAAAAAAGAATGTGGATTTAGAAAGTTCCCAATCTCAAGGTCAAAATATGACAGATGATTAACTCTGCTCCATTCAGGGTTTAACAAGTTCGGCTGTGCTCTGGATCTTTATAGAAGTTTATACTTTGCTTTGTGAAAGCTGCAATGAGATAAAATTGAGGATTGAGATCATTAATGATGCTCATTTAAATAGGACACTTGGAGACTGGGTTATACAAATCCAAAGGCTCCTTCAGTTAAACATGTATTTTCACAATATGTAAGGGGAGAGAATGGAGACTAAAAGGACAAAAATCCCATGTTCTAGTGTGAATAGTAGAAAATGCCAGAAAATCTTTAGCTACTGCTTTTCCCAAAAATCAAGTTTCCACCCTTGTGCATCAGATTCCTTGGGCTGTGATTAAAAGTGAACTAAAACCCTGTCTCGAAAAAACCAAAAAAAAAAAAAAAAAAGTGAACTAACTTCAAACCTTTTGGCTACATACAACAACGACTGGGGGAATGGGATGGTTGGGATGGAGGAAGGGCGGATGGGGTGCAGGGAAGAAGTTATCTTAAGTAAGAGAGCCATTTTAGGGTTAGCAAGAGACTTCACTCTAGAGGGGTTCCCAGGTATCCATGGAGATGTCCCCTGCCAGTTCCTTGGGCAGTTGAGGAGAGGGAGCCTGAAATGGTCCTTTTCTATAGCCATACTGATGAATATCTTGCATATCACCATAGAAGCTTCATCTGGCGATGGATGGAGATAGAGACAGAGACCCACATTGGAGTTTAGGACTGAGCTCCCAAGGCCCAAATGAGGAGCTGAAGGAGGGAGAACATGAGCAAGGAAGTCAGGACCACGAGGAGTACGCCAACCCACTGAGACTGCGGGGCTGGTTTAATGGGAGCTCACCAAGGCCAGCTAGACTGGGGACTGAAAAAGCATGGGATCAAACCGGATTCTCTGAACATGGCGGACAATGAGGGCTGACTGAGAAGCTAAGAACAATGGCACTGGGTTTTGATCCTACAACATGTACTGGCTTTTGGGGAGCCTAGTCTGTTTAGATGTGCACCTTCCTGGACCTGGATGGAGTGTGTTGGACCTTGGACTTCCTGGAGGGCAGGGGACCCTGACTGCTCCTTGGATTGGAAAGGGAGGGGGAGGGTGTTATTCTTTTGTTCCCCGCCCCTTTGCAAGCCACGCACACTCCTATGTCTAAGCTCTGGTCACCATCTTGGTTCCCTCTCTTCTCACTGTCCCTTTGGCTTGTGCACATGTCCGTTCCGTCTCTGTCTCTGTCTCTGTCTCTGTCTCTGTCTCTGTCTCTGTCCTCTCTCTCTCTCTCTCTCTCTCTCTCTCTCTCTCTCTCTCTCTCTCTCTCTCTCTCTCCCTCTCCCTCTCCCTCTCCCTCTCCCTCTCCCTCTCCCTCTCCCTCTCCCCTTCCCTCTCTTCTTTAATAAAGCTTTATGCCTATTTTGTGTTTATGTGCCTTTAACCTGCCACCGCCACCGCCGCCTGTTCACATGTGCTCACCTGCCAACAGGAACCTTTCTGCAGCTCAGCCAGCACTGGCTCACTTGGCTCTCCCGCGCGGGTGCCCACCCGCTGATGGGAACCCAAGGCCGCTTGGCCTGGCCCTCCTGGCTGCATTGGGGACTGGCCGCTCAAAATCCTTGAGTCTCCATGCAGTTCTGCCAGCCTGCCACCACCCGCTACCACCTGGGGAACTTGCAGGGACCCACAACCGTCTCTGCTGGGCTGGCAGCTGCCCCGCAAACATTTTTTTAAGAACAAAAGAGGGGAGTTAAGGGAGGGGGAGGGAAATGGGAGGTGGGGAGGAGGCAGAAATTTTTAATAATAATAATAATAAAATTATAAAAAGTAAACTATTTTCAAACCTTTTGGCTACAAACAACAATGACTAATTTGTTTCTCGCTTTGGAGTCAGGAAATCTGATGTTGATGACATTAGTTCATGGCACACAGTACCCTCTTCTATGTGAATGAAAGCGCAGGGAAGACATATTTCATCCTAAAAATCAGCATAATGGAAACTGAAGAAGTTGTCATTAAATATGGTGTAAAATTAATGTTTTCTCCACCTATAGTACAATATCCTAAAATGAAACACTCCCAAAATAGTAACTTCTATTACATATTACTTAATATTGGATCATCATAGAAAAGTGCCTGAAATTCTATGAGAGGAAAAACGATGGACCAACATATTGCAGAAGAGTCCTATATACTATGAGAAGAAAAGTTTTACCCAGGCAAAACTTAATTGTGCTTTCTGCTTCTTCATCTTCAGAAGAGACTTATGGAGCAGAATAATAAGCCTTCTCAAATCTCTTCTTAATAAATGGATTTGATTGAAGGTAAGGAAGTTCCAAGTATCAATAATATGAGTTCTTCTGAAGTTGGTTAGTAATTTCTACATGATTTTGTAACTTGTGAATTCTTATTATATTTGGCAGTGAGTTAGAAACCACAGTAAAAACATAAAATCATGCCGGGCGGTGGTGGCCCACGCCTTTAATCCCAGCACTCGGGAGGCAGAGGCAGGCGGATCTCTGAGTTCGAGGCCAGCCTGGTCTACAAGAGCTAGTTCCAGGACAGGCTCTAGAAACTACAGGGAAACCCTGTCTCGAAAAACAAAAAACAAAAAAAAAAAAAACAAAAAAAAAACCCCAAAAACCATAAAATCATTTATTTTGAATGGTGAATTAAATTAATTTTAATAAAATGAAATCATGAAAGTGACAATAAATATTGCTAAGAAAGGGCAGAAAGAACAATCAGTACAAGCTACTGGAGGGACTGCAAAATGGTGCTGATGCTATGAACTTCTGTATAGAAGCTTCTCAGAGTAACATCAAATCACCATATAATTTAACTATTTCTACACTATGTAATTTTCTGAGACATGTAAATCATCTTAAAAGGGACATGTTTTTACATACATGTTTTTACTGCACTGTTCACATAGTCAGAATTTAAGTCAACCCAGTATCTTTCAACAGATGAATGGATAATAAAAAGGGACAAATGTGCAAAGAAGTTTACTCAGCTATAATAAAAATCACATAAGTGTGTTAATTTTTCCCTGTGACGCAATATAGACATATGACTACTTTTTTCCTGCACTTGTGAATGGAATTCAACCAACTTCTTGTCGCCCAGGCTTATTAAGAGGAGTCTTGAAATCTTTTATATCCTTGAAGTTTTTCTTACTGCATGTCCCATCAATAACTGTGAAAGTCATTGGACAACGTGGAAGGGTGGTACATGACTGGTTGATTCAGGACATTTCTAAGGTCAAGGTAATCTTATGAATCTTAGTGGAACCAAATTGAAATAAAAAGTTTATACTGCTCTTATAACGAGATGTTTTTGAATGCCTGGATGAAAATTCAGCCTTGACATCACTTTGACTGCAACCTGTAAGAGCCTGAGGAAATGACCCAGACATAGCCTGCTCAGATTATAGGCTTTGAGTCACCGAATTTGTGATAACTTCCTGTACACCATGAAAAAATGACCTAAAGTATAGTTTCAGTATCCTGAAATAGGACCATACACCTGAAAAACATAAAGATGTGCATCACAAAGTGGTGCTAAGGATCATTTTACTGATCTTTCTCACTCCACAAGGGAATGATATGAAAGTCCAAACGGGGTTCATGAAGAAGTTCAGAGTTTCTATAAAGTGAAGCTTCCATGATCATTGAATCTCTGGATTTTATGCAGCTGCAATGGAGCAACACCTAGAATATGAAAAGGAGCTGGGTGTGGAATCATGTAATTTAGTTGTAAGGGTGAAGGGGCTAGTGGGTCGCAGGTTCAGGGTCATTGTGTGCTAGACAGCAGTTTCTTGGTCAACTTAAAATATATGGTGAGACTTTATACTCCTCCACCTAAGAATATAGCAGAAAGTGAAGGAAGGCAAGAAGAGAATGTGACCACATTGTGGAAGATGCTATATCAAAAACATGTAGTGTTGGACAAGTAGAAAAACAGCAAAAGGGTCTAAGTTCAAGGATGAGCTTCTGTGATAGACACAGAGTTGCAGATCAGAAAATCGGCAGTAAATAAGCTGTAGGAGCTTTGTGAGTGTGGCCTGCTGAAACACAACTTTGAAATCTCAAGCAAATACAAGTGGAAATGTAGCATTAGAGAGAGGATGTCAACTTGTATTTCAAGACAACCAACAATCTTCAATATTCAAGGCTCTTGATTTGAGTATCTAATAAAAGTTTCCTGCATATATTAAATGATTTTCTGTCTTGTCTGTCTATTAAACATAAAAATTACATTTTGAAAATAGTATCATGGAGATGTTAAATGAGGAATCAAATTGAAAACTTATATGGTATACATGGTGAGTTAATCACATATATTATTTTAAAAATCTCTGTTTCACAGGTTTATCCTTTAAAAAAACAAGACTTTTAAGATAACATCGTTGTGATGTGTGGCAAAAAGACATAGCTCAGATACTGAACTTCAGTGAGCAGGAACCTCAGGAAGTTTGGTTTAGCTTTGGAGCACTGTGGAATGAATCTCATTGCTTTGCTGACAGAAATAGTTTGCAGCATCTTCAGCTTTCACAGGATGGAGGGTGAGCATGTTTCATACCCACTACCACTGAACCTGGAGGGAACCAAGATGCTAGGTCAGATGCAGAAGAGATGAGGAACTTGGGAGACTGTCTTGGTAATTCTGTTGGTTCCAATGCATATAATTAATGTCATATTCAGTGACACTCTTACTGGCCCTAAAGGAGATAATGGTCCTCTGCTCTAGAGAAACAGGTATTGAAGTGGGAGACTGGGGCAGAATAATGTCCCCAGGGGAACCTAAAATAATAAAGACCTTGTTGTCCCATTTACTAAAAGCAGCCAAGTGTAAAATTATCATGTATGTGTTTCTTACTTTTATTGATTTTATTAAGCTATACATTTTTCTCTGTTCCTCATTTTCCCCTCCCCTTGCGTTCAACCGTCTCCAATAGTCTCCATGCTCTCAAATTACTAGGGAGATCTTGCCTTTTTCTACTTACCATGTAGATTCCATTTAATCTAAATCCATATATGTCCCTCTTAGGGTCCCCATTGTTGTTTAGGTTCTTAGGTTATTTTTCAGCTGTTTTTCTTTGGTTTATGTTTTAAAATCACTTTTGAGTGAGTGCATGTGATTACTGTCTTTCTGGGTCTGGGTTACCTCACTCAATATGATGTTATCATGTATGTGGAATCTACAACAGCTGTCATGAGCTACACTCTGAGAAGCCATAAAGGAAAATGGAAACTTAACACTATTTAGATGCCTTAATTTCAATCGTCAGAACATCAAAGCATGAAAAACAATGATAGCCACAGTGGCTGTTCCCAGCACATCAGGCTCACACCTGGAACCCAGGGTAACAGTACCCAAAGCAGGAGAGCACCTGAACCCATGCAAGTTTGACTAGAGGTGGTTTCTTGGTCACTGACAAGCTGTCTTTAAATTCACTCAGTAATCTACACTTAACTAAAGTCTCAATATGTAAATAAGCAAAGGAAAAGCTTGACTTGGTGCTCAAAGAACACCTGCTGTTTTGTCACCCAATGGCAGTTAGGATTAGTAAAGAATTCTCTAGAGTATTCTCAGTACTGTATCCCAGGTGACTTTTTTTCTCACTTTTTAATTAAAAATTTCCATTTCCTCCCCTCCTCCTCTCCCTTCCCTCCCCTCTCCCCCACCCCCACCCAACCCCTACTCCTTCCCTCTCCAAGCCAAAGAGCCATCAGGGTTCCCTTCACTATGTTAAGTCCAACGTCCTCCCAACTCCCCCTAAGTCCAGGAAGGTGAGGAACCAAACTGACAAGGCTCACTGTGAGCCCGTCCATGCTGTAGAGTTCAAGCTCATCGCCGTTGTCCTTGGTTTCTCAGTCCTCCTCCACTGTCAGCCACATTCAGAGAGTCCGGTTTGGTCCCCTGTTCCATCAGTCCCATTCCAACTGGACTTGGTGGTCTCCCATTAGATCTGTCCCACAGTCTCAATGGTGAACGCACCCCTCACGGTCCTGACTTCCTTGCTCATGATCTCCCTCCTTTTGCTCCTCATCAGGACCTTGGGAGCTCAGTCCAGTGCTCCTATGTGGGGCTCTGTCATTTTCTCCATCCAATGCCAGGTGAAGGTTCTATGGTGATATGCAAGATATTCATGAGTATGGCAATAGGATCTGGACATTTCTGGCACCCTCTACTCAGCTGCCCAAGGAGCTAGCTGGGCATTGCTGGTGGGAATGCAAACTTGTGCAACTGCTTTAGAAAGCAGTGTGGAGGTTTCTCAGGAAATTTGGGATCAACCTACCCCAGGACCCAGCAATCCCACTCTTGGGAATTTACCCAAGAGATGCCCAATCATATTACAAAAGCATTTGTTCAACTATGTTTATAGCAGCATTATTTGTAATAGCCAGAAACAACCTGGAAACAACCTAGATGCCCTTCAGTGGAAGAATGGATGAAGAAAGTGTGGAATATATACATATTAGAGTACTACTCAGCGGTAAAAAACAATGACATCTTGAATTTTGCATGCAAATGGATGCAAATAGAAAACACCATCCTGAGTGAGGTAACCCAGGCCCAAAAAGATGAACATGGGATGTACTCACTCATAATTGGTTTCTAGCCATAAATAAAGGACATTGAGCCTATAATTCGTAAAAAAAATCCTAGAGAAGCTAAATAAGAAGGTGAATCCAAGGAAAAACATATAGTTATCCTCCTGGATATGGGAAGTAGACAAGATTGCCGGACAAAAATGGGAACTTGGGGGTGGGGTGGGATGGGGGGATGGGAGGTTGAGGAGAGAAAATTGTGAAGTGTAGGATGGGAAGAGCTTGGGGGAATAGGATGGTTGGGAAATAGGAAGGGTGGATATGGGAACAAGGAATTATATATCTTAATTAAGGGAGCCATTCTAGGGTTGGCAGAGACTTGACTCCAGAGGGGTTTCCCGGGTTTCCAGGAAGACGCCCCCAGGTGACTTTTCGGCTGTTCTTTTGGAATTGTCACTTTCTGTTATTCTGAGGTACCAGGTGAGGAGTGAAATGCAATTACTCTGGCTGCTCTAATGGATGTAGGTTTCAGAAGCACGGTGATCCCTCAGAATTAATCTGTTAACTAAGATAACTTTATATTTATTATTTTTGTTTATCTGAGTCAAGGTTTCTCTGTAGCTTTGGAGACTGTCCTGGAACCAGCTCTTGTAGACCAGGTTTGCCTCAGTCTCACAGAAATCCACCTTCCTTTGCCTCCTGAGTGCTGGAAATAAAGTCTGTGCCACCACTGCCCATATCATTTATTCTATGTGTATTTGAAGATTTTTCTGCATGTATCACATTTGTGTTTTTGCACTTGAAATCTAAAAGATGTCATTGTACCCTTGGACCTATTTTGGCAGACGGCTGTGAATATGGATGCTAGGAACTGAACCTATGTTGGCTACAAGTCCAGGAAGGACTCTTCTCCACCGATCCATCTCTTTATCCTAACTAATTTTTGTATCTTATAACAACAACATATTTTGCATTTGAGTAGATACTTCTCAACAACAGAATATATTTGAATTCAATAAGATTGAGAAAAATGAACATATTCTGTGTTCAGATTAGAAGGGGAAGTTGGATTCACTAAGAAGCTTTAAATAAACATCTTCAGGAACCCAACAGACAATGAGCTGTGAGAATAAAATAAAGAATGGGCCTGGAAAGGTTAATTTGTAATGAATAAGTATCACTGAGAGTGAGGTAGGTCTCTCCACCTTTTCAATCCAAAGTCAATACTGAGTCCACATGAAGCCTTCACAAATGGAGGAAGCTTTTACCCTGTAATCAGAAACATATCCTTAGAATCCACAGTTCCTGTCAATCAGCTACCAGCTTAGGAGCCCACGTTGTTCTGTGGACAGAATGAAGGCTGTTCTGTGGACAGAATGATGGACATTTTGTTAATGTCGCTACGATGAAATCCAAGTAAGATAATGATGCTGGGCTTTGTGACCCTTTAGACATTCAAAATACTATCAATTCCACATACGACTACAGCTTTTAATAAAAACCTCAGATTAGCTGGGAAGTGACTCTCTTACATAACCAGCATTTCCCTTCTCTATGGCACCTGAACTGGAGGTACTGACAATGTGAGGACAAGTTGGACATTTCTGTTTCCAGGTATTTGACATATAGAAATGTCTCAGACCCCCACATCCTCACATAATATCATTATAACTCAAGGGACTGAGTGAAGCTCAGTGCTCCCTAATCAAGCATTGCAGTACATTGCAGCTTGACTGTCCTCATAAGGTCTTCAAGTAAAGCATTGGTCTTCAGGTTGTTATTTTGTTTGGTGAAGAAACATGAATGACACAAGGTCATTGAGAAGGTTTGAGGTCTCTAACCCTGTGCTCATGTTAACAACATTGTGTCTGTGATATCTTCCTCCTTCCTTTCCACAAGATGTTCAGCTTTGATCCACACACTCCTGTCCTAATATGCTCACAACAGTCTCACATAGGGCCTTACTCCCATGAGGCAGAACTTCCAAAACTAAGCCAAAATTAAACTCATTATACTCATTATCTCCTTTTCTTCTTGATTTCACACACAGGGTTTTAGCCTTTCAATGAAATTCAAATCAAGAGATTCTTAAGTTATTGCACAACTGAACACTACAATACTCACTTCAGTGCATGGTCATGAGATTATTTTCACCACTGTTTTTCCATCTCTGTGACCAAAGTTCCTGGGATATTGATATATATATTGCATTCTTGTATCACACTGTTACCACAGTCTGCATGGTTATGTCTACTAGGGAGAGAGCCAAAGATTTTCCCACCCTCTATTTTCTTCAACTTCATTATTCCATGTCCCGGTGATTTTATTGTAGGAACCTTTAACTTTCTTGTTTAAACTTGTTTCTAGATATTGTGTTTTGAAGCTGTTAGTGGAATTTACCCTGATCTTTTTCTTAGTAAGTTTATTTCTATTTGACAGAAAACCTACTGATTCTTGAATACTGACTTTATATCATGATCTTTGTTTATATCCTGCTCTTTGCTGATAACATTTTCAGGTCTAAGAATTTTCTGGCTGAGTTTTGAGGGTATTTTAAGTATAAAAATTTGTTGTGGAATTTTCACTACATCATTTGCTATTTCTATCCCTTTTATTTCTCCTCCCTTCCTCTTTTCTATGACTGAAGTTTGAGCATTACATTGAATAAGATGGAGAGAGAGGGAATGCACCCTGTTCTCATCTCAGACTTGTGAAGCAGTTGCTCTGTGTTTCACCACTTACTGTAACTATAATGATATTGCTATCATTCATAATCTTCATTTTTGTTTAATCTCGTCTAACTGCATGATTACAAATTTCTTTCAGAAAAACATTTATATTTCATTGTTGTTATTATTATTATTTAATCCCAATGTGAAATGACTTGTCAATCAACTCAACACTGTCTAGCAGACACACAATAAAAACAGCTTGGCTCAGAATTGCCCAGATTTGTCTTTTTCTCATTTTCTACCACATCTGTTTCTATAAGGACCTTGGTCTCTGGATCATTAATGTAGCTCCAGGGACGGAGACCTAGATCTAGGCTTCTTGAGCTGGCACCCACACATATCCCTTAGCAGCTCTCAAGATGTTCCAGATGCATCAAATTGCAGATGCCTCTTTTGTGAACTCTCCAATTTCAAACTGAAGGTAGCAGGCTTTTCTGAAATTAGATAAGCAGGACAGTTGTATGTGGGTCTCCTGCTTATTAAACCAGAGTTTTTCAAATTCTTCACTACATTCTCTGCATCCTCTTCAAGGTGAAGTTTGACACATATGTTCCAACAAGCTAGGCTCCCAGGTAGTTGCAGACATCATGTGAACCACTACTTTGTATCCACATCAGTGATGGCTTCGTCAAATAATCCATCACAGTGCTCCTGTGTTTACAGGTCATTCATAGAACATTGTGAACCATAATTTTTCTGTGCACGGTTTGTGGATTTTTTTGTTGTTTTCAATCAGTATGGTCTGGCTATGTGTCAGTTTATGGTGCAACTTAAAGCATATGTCTCCATGATGACAAGCTCCAATTTTGAAAGAAAATGAACAGTTGACTTTGTCTTTCATGGTGCTAACAATAGAAACCAAGTATTCTGTCTTTTTCCAGCAGAAGCTGCAGATAAGGTTGCACATTCCAGTACTTGTGCCCTCTATTCTTAGTTATATTTAAGAAAAAGATTTCTATTCCTGGTCCATTCAGGGATTTTATAAACAACTTAAATGATTGTTCTGCATTTACTAAGATAATGACAGGATTTCTGTTTCAAAAGAACTTAGTGTTAGACTGAAATTAATATTTTTGTTTTTGTGGCAACCTTTCATAACTGAAATGAAAATAACTTGGTTACAGTGTACAAACTCTTCATGTTTTTCAGATTTACATTACAATAATTAGAACATCCTTGTGTTAATCACTTAAATTGGTCTCTCCTTTCTGGCTTTTCCCCCCTTTTAATCTTTATTTTGTCGCCTGAATAATGCTTCCTCCATACAATGAGTCTAGTGGTATTCCTTACTTTTCAGTGGCATGGAAAAGTTCCACAAATGTTAATGTCAACTTTCTATTAAAAGTCTGTCTAAATTCTTCAAAGAAACCAGAGGTCTTTTGTGTCACTCTTTAAAATAAACAATTTGTAATACAACTTTAAAATTTTGTACAAGTAAAAAATGAAAATAGTAGGTTTTTTTACTCCACTACCAAAAAGAGACTACATTAGGAAATGTTGACAGTAAGACAATAATTAAATTTCTTGTATTTAAAAAGTGCTATATGTCAGGGCTTTTGCTCATGTGTTCACAAAGTCTTGCTCACCTGTTCTTTATTTAAAAACCTACTTTGCAAGGATTAATTTTGAATTGCATTTACTTCCAGGTGAAGTGAGAATATAGTGAGAAAATGTGCTATTAATGTTAAATATATTTTAAAGTCTTACACTTTTTTTACATTTATCTTGGCTAAAAATTAAGATTTACTATGCAGGTCTTACCATGCTGCCTGGTGCTAAGATGAACCAGGTGTCCTCACATCACCTGCATCTTTTACATCGATGAGCCGCAGTACACAGTGCAGACACCAGTGTGCCTCTTTGGGCAGCTCCCTCTCCAGCAAGGGGAACAAGACAGACTGGGAGAGATGCTTGAAAAAAAAGAGGCTGCAGCTTTGATGAACCACTATCTCACTTTTGTTTGCTATTTATTTTTAAAATTGTGATTGTAAAATAAACTAGCTATTTAATGAACATCTTTATTTTTTTTATTGGTCCTAATATTCCCTTTTCAACAGAAAAGCTAAAATTTCTTATATTACTTACAACTTTGGACTTGAAAAAATTATTACTTCCTCTTAATAGACCTGGCCTACATTAAGGGATACATTAATCTACACCATTACTTGTCACGTGATATCAGGTCCAAAAAGCCCAAGAGATATTGCTGTTTCCCTGTGGAGAAATTACAACTGTCATCTAAATTACTGAAAATGTCTAAAGCTCAGCTAATAGTTTCTGAGATTGTTCACATTAGGAGGCCCACATTCCTCCACCCATTTCATAAGAACTGATTTTCTCTTGTACAGAAATTGTTATGTATACACCTATTCTACAAAATGTGAGTTAAGAAGAATTTTTCTCTTTTCCTCTGTAGCCTAGGAGAAAGCCTTTTTGGAGTAATCCTTTCATAGGTTTACTAAGTGTCCTGTTGGTTCAGTGCATTTATTCTGACATGTTTCTCTGGTGGTGTTCCCATATCCCTGAATATGAATCCTTATTTTTCAAAAGCTGTTTCAACAGAGGCACATTTTCATCTGACATCCAACAAGATTACACGATTCCAAGTTCCAGCTAAAACCGTTGCTGCAATTACTTCATCTACAAATGCAACTGGCACATCTAAACCCCTGCAGCTCCCACACAACATTTAGTATGTAGTCTGATTCTGTGTGGAATTTGAATAGCTGCCGCTACTTTAGCTGTGTAAGTTCTTTCAATTTCTCAACTTCCACGTTGTGCTCAGTTTCTACTACTGGGTATGTTTGCTGTATTAGCCCTGGACTCCTTGCTCTCCCGCTTTATGCTCTATTTCCATCTGCCTATTCATCCTCTCTAAGCCCATGACATGTTTCATCTCTGGTCTATGGGTTTCATTTGACTTCTTTCAAATCCTCCAAAGAGATTAAAAAATGTTCTGTGGGATTTCTTTTTTTTTTTTTTCTTTTTTTTTTTTGGTTTTTTCAAGACAGGGTTTCCCTGTAGTTTCTAGAGCCTGTCCTGGAACTAGCTCTTTTAGACCAGGCTGGCCTCGAACTCAGAAATCCGCCTGCCTCCGCCTCCCGAGTGCTGGGATTAAAGGCGTGCGCCACCACCGCCCGGCTTGGAAATGTTTTATAAGTACCTCTTCAGTTGCGAATTTGTGACTTAGCTTGGCAACTTTGGGAGAGGAATATTCTAATGTATTTTCTCTGTGATGTGGTATGTTGAGGGCATCAGTGTGTCCAGCAATGCCATCTTTGACCCTTTTAATGGACTTTTCAAGCTGCTCTATTGATGATTCAGATTCCATCCTCAGTTTATTTCTCTATGACACAAATCTGTGTAGCTCACTTCTCATTCTACAGTTTACTCTTTAAAACTTTCAAATATGGGAACCACTAAAGGCATGTTGATGGTAGAATTTGGCATGCAGGTTACCAGGTAAAAAGTTCGCACATCCCCTATCTGGGTGCAATTCTTCTTTTCGGGTTTTTGGCAGAAGTTTCCTCTCAGCTTCTGGGGCTCTGCCTAGACAACATCATTCGTCTCTCCTTGAAGGCTCTCCAGAGTTTCCAAATGTCCTGTAACTCTTTCCCTTTTTCTGCCAGTTTTTACTCAAGTCTTGCCAACTTTGCTGTGGCATTTGTCTACTCTCTCTGGAAGTCTATATACTGAAGGTTCTGATCGTCTTTGTCATTCTTCTTGTGTTCTAACTTAGCATTTTGATATTTAAGAATATTTATTTCAGTTTCCCATTTTAAAAAAGTGATATGATGGATTCTAATTATGTTCCTAAGGTCTGTCTTGAAAAGAATTGATAGACATTTTATTTCCATTTCAACAGTGTTGTTTGCTATGATTCTGTTGAAGTTGTTGTTATTCTTTTTATTTAATTTTATTATTTGTGTGTCAAGCATACCTATTCTAGGTTTTCCAGTTTGGGGGACAAGTATAAGATTTCTATATACTACTTAGTGATCATCAGAATTTCATTTCCATCTGTTAAGAGCTTATGTCCTCTGTCTCTTATTTTATTAATTTAGATATCTTTCTTTTTCTCTAGGTCATTTTGCATGCTTTTGTACATCTGTTTATTCAAAGAACAAACTCATTGAATACTTTTACATATTAACATTTTAATCTAGTTTCTAAATGAAACTAGAATCACACAAAGAAATTATAAGAACTAAATAATTAGTTGGACATTTCATAGTAGCCTCTTGAATTACCAATGATTTATTGAAGAAGTCAAGGAGAAAAACAACCAATACCTAGAATCAAATGAAAATGAGAGCACAATTTCCCTGAATCATTGGAGGCAGCTATGTGATACTGAGAGGAAAGTTTATGGCTTTGAATGGCTACATGAAGAACCAGAAAGACCTCAAGTAAATGACCAAATTCAGACAGATCTCAATGAACACGACAGAAATAGTCTTATGGGTGGTAGTTTCTGGGAGTCCTCTTTGGTTCACAGAGAGGGGAAATATAAAGGATTGGAGCAGTGGCTGACTCATGTAATTTGCACTGTACAGCACAATCTTATCATAAAGTACCTAGTACAAGTCTTACTTATCATAGGTGGAAGGACAGTCCTATCAAAAAGGTCCAAGCACAATATCGAATAAGCATTTGGGCAACATGGGGAAATCTTTTGCAGAGATCTGTTTTAATGGCCATACCAGAGATAAATCAGGCATTTGGGACAAGAGACAGTTCCAAATAAGGTCAGGCAGAGAACAGGGTGCCTTCCAATAGGGAGGTAGTTGGAGTGGAAGGACTCCTCCATTTTGCCAAGATCACAGAGTACTGCCAGGCTATGGAAGACTGAAAGCTTCAACCAGGAGAGCTTCCCAATATCTACCCACATTTGTTATATAAAACTTGAGCCCCAAAGTTTGATGTGTATGCATTTGGAATTGTTCTTAGTCAATCATATACTTTATGGCTGATTTTATCTGTTTGATTAAGATTTGTTCAGATTCTAATGTAAGAGATATAAACAAAGCTGTGCCAGCTTGGTTTTGGGCCCCCATTCCCTTGCTAGATTTGCTTTCATATTTTGACTCTTAGCCCATGTGTATTGTTACCAGTTAGATGGGTTTCCTGGGGAAAACAGTTGGATATAGTTTTTAACCTAGTTCAACAATATGTGTATCATTTTTGCTGAATTGTGGTCACATGTGATTATTAATAAGTGCTTATTAATTTTTATCCTTTTGTTGCAGTTTCTTGGTGTGTTAGATTTTTGTTAGTTTCTTTTTCTTTGCCCCTACCACTCAAATGTATTTCTGACTTGCAGCACTGGAATACTCATATCTTTTTCCTGGTAATCATTATTCATCTACTCTTCTCTTTCTTCTAACGTTTTGTCTGTGCTCTCATGATTGAGATGATCTTTCCTTTTTATGTGAATAGTATTTTGATAGTGTGTGTGTGTATGAAGATATATGTGGGAATGGGTGTGTGTAACTATGAGAGACAGAGATAAAAGTAGAAGGTAGATGGGAAGAAAATACAGCAGGAAAGGTAAGTAAGTAAGAAACTACCCTAGAATCTGGATAAGTAGGAAACATACTTTCCCACAGCTTCCAAAAAATACAGTTTGTCATCATCACTTCAGCCCAAAGAGTCTTATGATGGACACCAGAACTCCTGAACTATAGAAAGATAAATCCCTCATATTCAAGTAACAGAGTTTGTGGTATTTTATTACAGAAGGAAAAGAAAGACAATACTGAGTTCTCCTCTGCTTTTTCATGTACAGGATTTTCTTTTTTTTTCTCATTTTTTTTATTAAAGACTTCCATCTCCTCCCTATTCCCCTCCCTTTCACCCATACCCCCACTCCACCCCTCTCCAAAGACAAAGAGCCATCAGGGTTCCCTTCACTATGTTAAGTCCAAGGTCCTCCCAGCTCCCCCTAAGTCCAGGAAGGTGAGCAACCAAACTGACAAGGCTCACAGTGAGCCCGTCCATGCTGTAGAGTTCATGTTCATTGCTGTTGTCCTTGGTTTCTCAGTCCTCCTCCACCGTCAGCCACATTCAGAGAGTCCGGTTTGGTCCCCTGTTCCATCAGTCCCATTCCAACTGGACTTGGTGGTCTCCCGTTAGATCAGTCCCACAGTCTCAATGGGTAAACGCACTCCTCACGGTCCTGACTTCCTTGCTCATGATCTCCCTCCTTTTGCTCCTCATCGGGACCTTGGGAGCTCAGTCTGGTGCTCCTATGTGGGGCTCTGTCATTTTCTCCATCCAATGCCAGGTGAAGGTTCTATGGTGATATGCAAGATATTCATGAGTATGGCAATAAGATCTGTACATTTCTGGCACCCTCTCCTCAGCTGCTCAAGGACCTAGCTGGGGGCGTCTACCTGGACACCTGAGAACCCCTCTAGAGTCAAGTCTCTGCCAACCCTAGAATGGCTCCCTTAATTAAGATATGTAATTTCTTGTTCCCATATCCACTTTTCCTATATCCCAACCATCCTATTCCCCCAAGCTCTTCCCATCCTACACTTCACAATTTTCTCTCCCCATCCCCCCTCCCCCATTCCACCCCACCCTCATGTTCCCATTTTCTGTCTGGCAATCTTGTCTACTTCCAGTATCTAGGAGGATAACTATATGTTTTCCTTTGGGTTCACCTTCTTATATAGCTACTCTAGGATCTTTTACGAATTATAGGCTCGATGTCCTTTATTTATGGCTAGAAACCAATTATGAGTGAGTATATCCCATGTTCATCTTTTTGGGCCTGGGTTACCTCACTCAGGATGGTGTTTTCTATTTGCATCCATTTGCATGCAAAATTCAAGATGTCATTGTTTTATACCGCCGAGTAGTACTCTAATATGTATATATTCCACACTTTCTTCATCCATTCTTCTACTGAAGGGCATCTAGGTTGTTTCCAGGTTCTGGCTATTACAAATAATGCTGCTATAAACATAGTTGAACAAATGCTTTTGTAATATGATTGGGCATCTCTTGGGTAAATTCCCAAGAGTGGGATTGCTGGGTCCTGGGGTAGGTTCATCACAAATTTCCTGAGAAAACTCCACACTGCTTTCCAAAGCGGTTGCACAAGTTTGCATTCCCACCAGCAATGGATGAGTGTACCCCTTACTCCACATCATCTCCAGGAAAGGCTATCATTGGTGTTTTTGATTTTAGCCATTCTGACAGGTGTAAGATGGTATCTCAACGTTGTTTTGATTTGCATTTCCCTGATACCTAAGGAGGTTGAGCATGCCCTTAAGTGTCTTTTTGCCATTTGAACTTTGTCTGTTGAGAATTCTCTGTTCAGTTCAGTGCCCCATTTTTTAATTGGGTTCATTAGCATTTTAAAGTCTAGTCTCTTGAGTTCCTTATATATTTTGGAGATCAGACCTTTGTCTGTTGCAGGGTTGGTGAAGATCTTTTCCCAGTCAGTAGGCTGCCTTTTTGTCTTAGTGACAGTGTCCTTTGCTTTACAGAAGCTGCTCAGCTTCAGGAGGTCCCATTTATTCAATGATGCCCATAATGTCTGTGCTGCTGGGGCTATACGTAGGAAACGGTCTCCTGTGCCCATTTGTTGTAGAGTACTTCCCACTTTCTCCTCTAACAGGTTCAGTGTGTTCAGATTGATATTGAGGTCTTTAATCCATTTGGACTTGAGTTTCGTGCATGGTGATAGACACGGGTCTACTTTCATTCTTCTACAGGTTGACATCCAGTTATGCCAGCACCATTTGTTGTAGATGCCCTATTTCTTCCATTGTGTACTTTTAGCTCCTTTATCAAAAACCAGGTGTTCATAGGTTTGTGGGTTAAGATCTGGGTCTTCTATTCAATTCCATTGGTCGACATCTCTATTTTTATGCCAGTACCAAGCTATTTTCAATACTGTAGCTCTGTAAAAGAGTTTGAAGTCAGGGATGGTAATGCCTCCAGAAGTACCTTTATTGTATAAGATTGTTTTGGCTATCCTGGATTTCTTGTTCTTCCATATAAAGTTGATTATTGTCCTCTCAAGATCTGTGAAGAATTTTGACGGGATCTTTAAGGGGATTGCATTAAATCTATAGATTGCCTTTGGTAGTATTGCCATTTTACTATGTTGATCCTCCCAATCCAAGAGCAGGGGAGATCCTTCCATTTTCTGGTATCCTCTTTAATTTCTTTCTTCAAAGACTTAAAGTTCTTGTCAAATAAGTCTTTCACTTCCTTGGTTAGAGTTACCCCAAGATATTTTATGCTATTTGTGGCTATCGTGAAAGGTGACGCTTCTCTGATTTCTTTCTCTGCTTCCTTATCCTTTGTATATAGGAGGGCGACTGATTTTTTGGAGTTGATCTTGTAGCCTGCCACGATACTAAAGGAGTTTATCAGCTGTAGGAGTTCTTTGGTGGAGTTTTTCAGGTTGCTTATGTATCCTATCATATCATCTGCAAATAACGAAAGTTTAACTTCTTCCTTTCCAATTCGAACCCCTTTGGTCCCCTTGTTTTGTCTTATTGCTATTGCTAGAACTTCAAGCACTATATTGAAGAGATAAGGAGAGAGTGGACAGCCTTGTCACGTTCCTGAATTTAGTGAGATGGCCTTGAGTTTTCTCCATTTAATTTGATGTTAGCTGTCGGCTTGCTGTAAATAGCCTTTATTATATTTAGGAATGACCCCTGTATCCCTAGTCTCTCCAAGACCTTTATCATAAAGGGGTGCTGAATTTTGTCAAATGCGTTTTCTGTATCTAATGAGATGATTATATGTTTTATCCTTCAGTTTATTTATATGATGGATTACATTGATAGATTTTCGTATGTTGAATCAGCCCTGCATCTCTGGGATGAAGCCTACTTGATCATAGTGGATAATTTTTCTAATGTGTTCTTGGATTCTGTTTGCCAGCATTTTATTGAGAATTTTTGCATCGATGTTCATGAGTGACATTGGCCTGAAATTCTCTTTCTTGGTTGAGTCTTTGTGTGGTTTAGCTATCAGGGTAACTGTGGCAATGACTGTTCTGTTTCTATATTATGAAATACATTAAGAAGTATAGGTATTAGGTCTTCTTGGAAGTTCTGTTAGAATTCCGCATTGAAACCATCTGGTCCTGGGCTCTTTTTGGTAGGGAGGCTTTTGATAACAGTTTCTAATTCTTCACATCTAACAGGACTATTTAGAGCATTTACCTGGTCCTGGTTTAACTTTGGTATATGGTACTTATTTAGAAAAGTGTCCATTTCTTTTACATTTTCCAATTTTGTGGTATACAGCCTTTTGTAGTAAGATCTAATGATTCTCTGAATTTCCTCTGTGTCTGTGGTTATGTCCCCTTTTTAATTTCTGATCTTATTAATTTGTGTGTTCTCTCTCTGCCGTTTGATTAGTTTGGCTAGGTGTTTGTCAATCTTGTTGATTTTCTCCAAGAACCAGCTTTTTGTTTCATTGATTCTTTGGATTGTTTTCTGTGTTTCTATTTTGTTGATTTCCACCCTCAGTTTGATAATTTCCAGTCTTCTACTCCTCCAAGGTGAGTCTGCTTCTTTCTTTTCTAGAGCTTTCAGGTGTGCTGTTAAGTCTCCAATGTGTGCTTTCTCCGTTTTTTTTAAGTGGGCACTTCGTGCTATGAATTTTCCTCTTAGCACTGCTTTCATAGTGTCCCATAAGTTTGATTTGTTGTGTCTTTATTTTCATTAAATTCAAGAAAGACTTTCATTTCTTTCTTTATTTCTTCCTTGACCCAGCTGTGGTTCAGTAGTTGACTGTTCAGTTTCCATGAGTTTGTAGGCTTTCTGGGGGTAGCATTGTTGTTGAAAACTAATTTTAATCCATGGTGATCCGATAAGATGGAGGTGGTTACTAATATGTTTTTGTAACTGTGGAAGTTTGCTTTGTTACCGAGTATGTGGTTAATTTTCGAAAAGGTTCCATGAGCCTCAGAGAAGAAGGTATATTCTTTCCTGTTTGGGTGGAATGTTCTATAGATGTCTGTTAAGTCCATTTGGTTCATTACCTCTATTAAGTCTCTTAATTCTCTGTTATGTTTCTGTCGAATTGACCTGTCCGTTGGTGAAAGAGGAGTGTTGAAGTCTCCCTACTATCAGTGTGTTTGGTTTGATGGCTGTCTTGAGTTCTAGTAATGTTTCTTTTATATAAGTGGGTGCTTTTGTATTAGGGGCATAGATATTCAGGATTGAGACTTCATTCTGATAGATTTTTCCTGTAATGTGTATAAAGTGTCCCTTTCCATCTCTTCTGATTGGTTTTGGTTTGAAGTCAACTTTGTTAGAAATTAGTATGGCCACTCCGGCTTGTTTCTTAGGTCCATTTGCTTTATAAACCTTTTCCCAACCCTTTACTCTGAATAGATGTCTGTCTTTGTGGTTGAGGTGTGTTTATTGTAAACAGCAGAATGTTGGATCCTGTTTTCGTATCCAATCTCTTAGCCTGTGCCTTTTTTATAGGTGAATTGAGTCCATTGATATTAAGTGATATTAATGACCAGTGGATGTTAACTCCGGTTGTCATTTTTTATTTGGGAGTAGAGATTGTGTGTTTCCTTTCTTTGTGATGTGCTGGTGAAGGGTCGCTAGATGTCTGAGTTATTTTGGCAATGCTGGACTCCTTTGTTTGTGAATTTCCTTCTATTACTTTCTGTAAGGCTGGATTTGTGGCTATGTATTGTTTAAATTTGTTTTTATTCTGGGATATTTTGTTTTCTCCATTTATAGTGAATAAAAGCTTGGCTGGGTAAAGTAATCTGGGCTTGCATCCATGGTCTCTTACTTTCTGCAAAACATCTATCCAGGACCTCTGGCTTTCATGGTTTCCATAGAGAAATCAGGTGTTAGTCTGATAGGTTTACCTTTATATGTTACTTGACCTTTTCCCTTTGCAGCTCTTAATATCTGTTCTTTATTCTGTATGTTTTGTGTTTTGATTATAATATGGTGAGGGGATGATTGTTTTTTGATCCAGTCTATTTGGATTTGGTGTTCTGTAAGCTTCTTGAACCTTAATAGGAATATCTTTCTTTAGGTTTGGGAAGTTTTCTTCTATAATTTTATTAAATATAGTTTCTGGACCATTGAGCTGTATTTCTTCTCCTTCTTCTACGCCTATTATTCTTAGGTTTGGTCTTTTTATTGTGTCCCAGATTTCCTGAATGTTTTGTGATGAGAATTTGTTGAATTTGCTGTTTTCTTTGATCAGTGCGTTTATTTTCTCTATGGTATCTTCAGAGTCTGAGATTCTTTCTTCTATCTCTTGTATTCTGTTGGTTATGCTTGTTTCTGTAGTCTCTGTTCGTTTACATAGATTTTCCATATCCAGGTGGCCCTCGGGTTGTGTTTTCTTCCTTGCCTCCATTTCAGTTTTCAAGTCTTGCACTGTTTCCTTTATCTGTTTGATTGTTTTTTCTTGGTTTCCTAGGATATCATTTACGGATTTACTCAATTCTTCAAACTTTTTGTTATTCTTCTCGTCCATTTCCTGGAGGGAGTTTTTCACCTCCCGTTTAAGGGACCCTATTACTCTCATAAAGTCAATTTTTTCTACTTCTTCTTGGTTAGTGTGTTCAAGTCCTCCTGTTATAAGTTCGCTGGGTTCTGGTGCTTTCATGTTGTTTTTCAAATTGTTGGAGGAATTCTTGCATTGGCGTGTGCCCATTTCTTCCTCTAAATAAACCCCTTTGGGTCTTCTTTTAGAAGTTCAATTCACCTCAATGAATTCAATTCACTCACCCCAATGAATGATGGTGGTCCCTCTCAGGGCAGCAGCCGCGGTTCAGGCACTCACTCCTCACTCACCCCAATGAATGATGGATCCTCTGGCCGACTCTCAGGTCCCCTTGCAGGCTAAGCAGCTGGCTGACAAAGGCCCTACTTGCTGCAGGCAGCAGGCTAATGATGGAGGGGACCTCCCACCGGCCTGGGTGCAACTCAATTCCATGTCCCTGGTGCCCAAACAGGCTGAGCTGTGGGATTTTGTGGCCCCAAAGACGGGAGGATGAGGCGGAGGGGGGTGGGGGTGGTGTTCTGGATGCAAGCTGGGAAGGGACAGGAAGAGAGAGGCAGTATCTGGGGAGAATAACCCCTGCAGGAAGAGCAGGAAATGTGCGGGTGGCGGGGGGGAGTGGGGAATCGATAAGGCATCTCTTGGGTATATTCCCAGGAGTGGTATTGCTGGATCCTGGGGTAGATTGATTCCGAATTGTCTGAGAAACCGCCACACTGCTTTCCAAAGTGATTGCACAAGTTTGCATTCCCACCAGCAATGGATGAGTGTACCCCTTACTCCACATCCTCTCCAGCAAAGGCTATCATTAGTGTTTTTTATTTTAGCCATTCTCATGGGTGTAAGATGGTATATCAACATTGTTTTGATTTGCATTTCCCTGATACCTAAGGAGGTTGAGCATGACCTTAAGTGTCTTTTGGCCATTTGAACTTCTTCTGTTGAGAAGTCTCTGTTCAGTTTAGTGCCCCATTTTTAATTGGGTTAATTAGCATTTTAAAGTCTAGTCTCTTGAGTTCCTTATATATTTTAGAGATCAGACCTTTGTCTGTTGCAGGGTTGGTGAAGATCTCTTCCCAGTCAGTAGGCTGCCTTTTTGTCTTAGTGACAGTGTCCTTTGCTTTACAGAAGCTGCTCAGCTTCAAGAGGTCCCATTTATTCAATGATGCCCTTAATGTCTGTGCTGCTGGGGTTATATGTAGGAAGCGGTCTCCTGTGCCCATTTGTTGTAGAGTACTTCCCACTTTCTCCTCTATCAGGTTCACTGTGTTCAGATTAATATTGAGGTCTTTAATCCATTTGGACTTGAGTTTTGTGCATGGTGATAGATATGGATCTATTTTCATTCTTCTACAGGTTGACATCCAGTTATGCCAGCACCATTTGTTGAAGATGCCCTCTTTCTTCCATTGTGTACTTTTAGCTCCTTTATCAAAAACCAGGTGTTCATAGGTTTGTGGGTTAAGATCTGGGTCTTTTATACGATTCCATTGGTTGACTTTTCTGTTTTTATGCCAATACCAAGCTGTTTTCAATACTGTAGCTCTGTAATAGAGTTTGAAGTCAGGGATGGTAATGCCTCCAGAAGTTCCTTTATTGTATAAGATTGTTTTGGCTATCCTGGGTTTCTTGTTTTTCCATATAAAGTTGATTATTGTCCTCTCAAGATCTGTGAAGAATTTTAATGGGACATTTATGGGGATTTCATTGAATCTATAGATAGCCTAGACATTTAATATTGGAATCATTGTAGTTATCTGACATTTAACATTTTAGCATTAAGCAAAGATTATTATTAGAAATTAAATATGCATTTATGTAGCATGAATTTCCCATTTATTTGCATTAATTATATAATTTTATACATCTACCTTTTAGCTAAAAATGTTATATTCCCAGATATTGTTTATAAATGTTCTTTTACCTTTAAAAAGGGGGATATGATATAGATATGAATTATTTACATTGGGATAAATTATGCTTTATTGGTATAAAATTAAGGTCAATTTTGTTATATGTATATGTATTTCTGATCTTGATTAAGGTATTGTGATTATGTAGTTCATTTTTAAAATGTAATGTATAATTAAGAAATATAGGTTGTTAATGGATAGTCATTGATAATAGTCAAGCTTGTAGTCATGTTAGTTAGATTTTCTAGATACACAGAGATATATTTCAGTTAAATAGGCTTTCTTCATATCTTTCAAAGACTACAGAATATGGCATTTAAATGTTTTTAATAACTTAGGGTTCTTCATGACAATGAGACACATCTGCTCCTGGCAGCACGAATCTACTTCAAGAGGAAGATGGGGTATCAAAGAGGTTTCTTTTTGGAGTTTCATAAGCCATTTGAGCAAGAAACTTCTCTTGCCTGGACTGCTTAACTGGACACAAGAACCCACAGAGAGAGGACTGCTGAACTTGCCTAAACATGAGATGCTCTTTCAGGGTTCCTGACTCATAAAAGAGTGTATGAGACATTCTGCAGGACACAGAAAAAAGTGACTAAACTGTCTTTAAATTTTCCTGCTTCATGAAACGTCTGCTGAAAACTATGGGCCTGTAGGCTAAAGATGGATGTCCCTACAGTACAAAGAACTTTGGGTGACTGTCCAGGCAGCGAGTTGTCTCTGTCATTACTAGAGTTTGGAAGTTACTTATTTCTTATTTACTTAGGTAATATTATATCCTTCTGGAGTCTTTGATGGAGTTAAAGAATAAATAGTTATAGTTTTCCTTAGTTATGATAAAAGATAAAGTAGATATAAATATTGTAACTGTAATTCTTGCTTGATAACTGTTTTGTTATATGTAATTTTATTATGTTAACTGAAAGCCTTTCTTTTTTGTTTAAAAAACAGAAAAAGGGAAAATGATGTAGGAGGGTCATCTGTCTATCTGTTGTTTTATTGGTGAAATTATAAAGAAACTGCTTGGCCTAATAGATCAAACATAGGTAGGCAACAGTAAACAGAACAGGATGCAGTGTAGAAGGCAGTGAGGCAGTCACCATGCCTCTCCTCTCTGAGACAGACATAGGTGAAGATCTTTCCCGGTAAGCCACCACCTTGTGGTGCTACACACATTAATAGAAATGGGTTAAGTAAGATGTGAGAGTTAGCCAGTAAGAGGCTGGAACTAATGGGCCAAACAGTGTTTAAAAGAATACAATTTGTGTGTTGTTAATTCGGGGCATAAGCTAGCCAGGTGGCTGGGAGCCGGGGCGGGGACAAAAAGCAGGGCCTGCTCGCAGCTCCTTCAACACTGATCGGTGTATTCTGATCTCCTTTGTCAACTTCTAACACCATCATAAGAAAGAGCTAAGCAGAATGTGGATTAAGGGAAGTTCCCATCTCAAGGTAAAAAATATGACAGATGAATAACTCTGCTCTATTCACTGTCTAACAAGTTCTGATGTTCTCTGGATCTTTATAGAACTTTGTACCTTGTTTGTGAAAGCTGCATGAGATAAGATTGAGTATTCATATCATTTACTGCTGCTCATTCGAATAGGGACCACCTGGAGATTGGGTTATACAAATCCATGGCTGCCTTCAGTTAAATATATATATTTTCACATTAATGTAGGGGAGAGAATGGAGACTAAAAGGGACAAATTTCTCATGTTCTATTGTGCATAGTAGAAAAAGCCAGAAATTTTTTAGCTACTACTGGCTTTTCCCACAAATCCAGTTTCTACCCTTGTGCATTAGATTCCTTGGGCTTTGATTAAAAGCGAACTAACTTCAAACCTATTGGCTGCAAACAACAAAGACTAATTTGTTCCCAGCTTTGGAGTCAAGAAATCTGATATTGATGACATTAGCTAATGGCACACAGCACCCTCTTCTATGGATGCCACTGTGAATGAAGGTTCAGAAAGACATATTTCATCCTAAAAATCAGCATAAGGGAACTGAGGAAGTGTAATTAAATATGGTTGTAAAATTAATGCTACCTCCACCTACAGTACCAATATCCTAAAATGCAACACTCCCAAATAGTAACTTCTATTACATTTACATTAATATTGGATCATCATAGAAAAGTGCCTGAAATTCTATGGAAGGAAAACGATGGACCAACGATATTACAGATGAGTCCTATATACACATAGAAGAAAAGTATTCACCAGGCAAAACCTTATTGTGCTTTCAGCTCCTCATCTTCAGAAGAGACTTATGGAGCAGAATAATAAGCCTTCTTCAAATCTCTTCTAATAAATGGATTGACTGAAGGTAGGAAGTTCCAAGTTTCAATAACTTGGGTTTTCTGAAGTTGGTATAGTGATTTCTACATGATTTTGTAACTTGTGAATTCTTATTATATTTGTCAGTGAATTAGAAACCACAGTAAAATCATAAAATCACTTATTTTGAATAGTGAATTAAAATGAAAAAAATTATAAATTAAAATGAAATTATGAAAGTGGCAATAAATATTGGCAAGACAGTGCAGAATGAGCAATCAGTACATGCTACTGGAGGGGCAGCAAACTGGTGCAGGCACTGTGAACATCAAAATACTATATGATTTAACTACTTCTGTACTATGTAACATACAGATGTAAACATTTTATCTGTAACAGATGTAAATTATCTTAAAAGAGACATGTTTCTACATATGTTTATTACTGCACTGTTCACATAGTCAGAATTTAAATCATCCCAGTATCTATCAACAAAAGAAAGGATAATAAAAAGGGACAAATGTGCAAAGAGGATTATTCAAGTATAATGAAAATGAAAATCACATAAGTATGCTAACTTTTTCTCTGTGACTCAATATATACATTTGATTAAAAAAGACACCCTGCATATGTAAATAAATACTTTTTTCCCTGTGTTTGTGAATGGAATTCAACCAACTTCTCCTCATCCAGGCTGATTAAGAGTAGTCTTGAAATCTTTTATATCCTTGAAGTTTTTCTTACTGCATATCCCGTCAATAACTGTGAAACTCATTGGACAGTGTGGCAGGGTAGTACATGAGTGGTTGATTCAGGACATTTCTAAAATCAAGATAATCTTAAGAAACTTAGTGAGAACAAATTGAAATAAAAAGTTTATATTGGTCTTATAACAAGATGTTTTTGAATGCCTGGATGAAAATTCAGCCTTGACAACACCTTGACTGTAACCTGTATGAGCCTGAGGAAATGACCCAGACATAGACTACTCAGATCATAGATATTGAGTCACTAAATTTTGTGATAACTTACTTCTTGGTGCACCATGAAGAAAGTCTAAAGTACAGGTTCAGTATCAATGAAATGGACCACAAACCTGAAAAAACATAAAGATGTGCATCACAAGTAGTTCTAAGGATTATTTTACGGAGCTTTCTCACTCCACAGTGGGAATGATAGTGAAAGTCCAAAGAAGGTTCATGAAAAAAATGGCAGAGTTTCTATGAAGTAAAGCTTCCATGATCATGACTTGCACTACTGAGTCTCTGGATTTTATGCACCTGCAATGGAACAACACCTAGAATATGAAAAGGAGCTGGGTGTGGTATCATGTAATTTACCTGTAGGGTGAAGAGGCTGGTGGGTTGCATGTGTCAGGGGTCACGTGTGTGGCTAGAGGTAGGCAATTGTGCAGGGTCATCTTAAAAATATATGGTAGGCACTTTATGCCTCCTCCCCCAGAAGGGCAGGGCAAAAAGGAAGGAAAAGCAAAAAGAGAATGTGGCCAGATTTTGGAAGATGCTATAGCAAAAAGTTGTAGTGTTGGGTAAGTAGAAAATCAGCCACAGGGTCTAAGTTCATGGATGAGCTTCTGTGATGGACACAGAGATGCAGATCACAAAATAGGCAGTAATCAGCCGTAGGAGGCTCATCTTTGTGTGGCTTCCTGGAAAGGAATTTTAAAATTTCAAGCTAATACAAGTAGAAATGTAGCATTAGATTGAGGATGTCAACTTGTATCTTCAAGACAACTAACAATCTATAATAATCAAGGCTCTTAATTTGAGTGTCTAATAAAAGTTTCCTGTATATATTAAATGATTTCCTGTTTTGTCAATCTATTAAACATAAAAATTACTTTTTGAAATAGTATCATACAGATGTTAATTGAGGAAGAAAATTAAAACTTATAAGGCATACATGGTGAGATAATCACAGATATTATTTTAAAAATCTCTGTTTTACAGGTTTACCCTTTTCAAAAAAATAAGATTTTTAAGATAACATTGTTGTGATGTGTGGCAAAAAGACATAGCTCAGATACTGAACTTCAGTGAGCAGAAACCCCAGGGAGTTTGGTTTAGCCCTGGAGCACTGTGGAATGAAGATCATTGCTCTGTTGACAGAAATAGTTTGCAACATCTTCAGCTTCCACAGGATGGAGGATGAGGGTGATGTCTGTGTCACACCCACTGCCACTGAACCTGACAGGGAACCCAGATGCTAGGTCAGATGCAGAAGAGATGAGGAACTTGGGAGACTGTCCTGGTAATTCTGTTGGTTCCAATGCATATAATTAATGTCATATTCAGTGACACTCTTACTGGCCCTAAAGGAGATAATGGTCCTCTGCTCTAGAGAAACAGGTATTGAACTGGGAGACTGGGGCAGAACAATGCCCCCAGGGAAACCTAAAATAATAACCACCTTGCTGTCACATTTACTAAAAGCACCCAAGTGTATAACCATCATGTATGTGATTCTTATTTTTATTGATTTTATTGGCTATATGTTTTTCTCTGTTCCCCTCTGTTCCCCTCCTCTTCTCTTCAACCCAACTCTCCATTAGTCTCCATGCTCTCAATTTACTCAGGAGATCTTGTCTTTTTCTATTTCCCATGTAGATTAGATCCATAAATGTCTCTCTTAGGGTCCCTATTGCTGTATAGGTTTCTGGGATTGTTATTTGTTGGCTGTTTTTTTCTTTGGTTTATGTTTAAAAATCACTTTTGAGTGAGTGCATGTGATTCTGTCTTTCTGGGTCTGGGTTACCTCACTCAATATGATGTTATCATGTATGTGGAATCTATAACAGCAGTCATGAGCTACACTCTAAGAAGCGTAAAGGAAAATGGAAACTTAACACTATTTAGATGCCTTAATTTCAATCGTCAAAACATCAAAGCATGAAAAACAATGATAGCCACAGTGGCTGCTCCTAGCACTTCAGGCTCTCACCTGGAACTCAGTACCCAAAGCAGGAGAGCACCTGAACCCATGCGAGTTTGACTAAGGGGTTTCTTTTGGTCACTGACAAGCTGCCTTTAATGTCACGCAGTAAATTCTGCCCTAGCTAAAGTCTCAATAGTGCAAAATCAGCTAAAAAAAAAAGCTTGACTTGGTGCTCAAAGGACACCTGCTCTTGCGTTACCCTATGGCAGTTAGGAGTAGCAAAGAATTTTCTAGAGTGTTGTCAGTACTGTATCCCAGATGACATTTTGGCTGGCCTTTGGAATTGTGACTTCCTGTTTTCTGAGGTACCAGGTGAGGAGTGAAATGCAATGCTCTGGCTGCTCTAATGGATGTAGGTGCAGAAGCACGGTGATCCTCAGAATTAATCTGTTAATTAAGATAACTTTATATTTATTCCTTTTGTTTTTCTGGGACAGAGGTTTCTCTGTGGTTGTGCAGCCTGTTCTTGAACTAGGTCTTTTAGTTCTCAATCCTCACAGAAATCCAACTACCTTTGCCTCCTGAGTGCTGGAAATAAAGTCTGTGCCCACCACTGCCCATATCATTTATTCTATGTGTATTTGAAGATTTTTCTGCATGTATCACATTTGTGTTTTTGCACTTGAAATCTAAAAGACATTGTACCCTTGGACCTATTTTGGCAGACGGCTGTGAATATGGATGCTAACATATGGATGCTAGGAACTGAACCTATGTTGGCTACAAGTCCAGGAAGGACTCTTCTCCACTGAACTGTCTCTTTATCTTAAACTAACTTTTGTATCTTATAACAACAACATATTTTGCATTTGAGTAGATACTTCTCAACAAGAGAATATATTTGGATTCAATAACATTAAGAAAAATGAACATGTTCTATGTTCAGATTAGAAGGGGAAGTTGGCTTCACTAAGAAGCTTTAAATAAATGTCTTCCAGAACCAAGCAGGCAATGAGTTGTGAGAATACAATGAAGAATGGGGCTGGAAATGTTAATTTGTAACAAACAAGTATCACTGAGAGTTAGGCAGGTCTCTCCATTTTCTCTCATTCCAAAGTCAATACTGAGTCCACATGAAGCCTTTACAAATGGAGGAAGCTTTTACCCTGTAAGCAGAAGCATATCCTTAGAATCCACAGTTCCTGTCAATCAGCTACCAGCTTAGGAGTGACATTGCTCTGCTGATAAAATGGTAGATGTTCTGTGGACAGAATGATGGACATTCTGTCAAGGTTCCCTTTATAAAACCCATGTAAGATAATGATGCTGGGCTTTGTGACCCTTTAGACATTCAAAATACTATCAATTCCACATACGACTACAGCTTTTAATAAAAACCTCAGATTAGCTGGGAAGTGACTCTCTTACATAATCAGCATTTCACTTCTCTATGACACCTGAACTGGAGGTACTGACAATGTGAGGGCGAGTTGGACATTTCTGTTTCCAAGTATTTGACAGACAGAAATGTCTCAGACCCTTACATCCCCACATAATATCATTATAACTCAAGGACTGAGTGAAGCTCAGTGCTCCATAATCAAGGACTGAAATACATTGCAGCTTGACTGTCCTCATAAGGTCGTGTAGTAAAGCATTGGTCTTCAGGCTGTTATTTTGTTTGGTGAAGAAACATGGATAGACACGGGCACTGAGAAAGTTTGAGGTCTCTAACCCTGTGCTCATATAGACAAGAGTGTCTGTGATATCCTCCACTTTCCTTTCCACAAGATGCTCAGCTTTGATCCACACGCTCCTGTCCTAATATACTACCTCACAACAGTCTCACATAGGGCCTTACTTGCATGGGGTGCAACTTCCAAAACTAAGCCAACATTAAACTCATTATCTCCTTTTCTTCTTGATTTCACAAACAGAGTTTTAGCCTTTCAATAAAATTCAAATCAGGAGATGCTTAAGTTATTGCACAACTGACCACTACAATACTCATTTCATTGGATGATCATGAGATTATTTTCACCACTGTTTTTCCATCTCTCTGACCAAACTTCCTGGGATACTGATATATATTGCATTTTAATATAAAAACTTGTTGTGGAATTTTCACTACAACATTTGCTATTTCTATCCCTTTTATTTCTCCCTCCTTCTTCTTTTCTGATTGAGGATTGAGCATTACATTGAATAAAATGGAGAGAGTGGTAATGCACCCTGTTCTCATCTCAGACTTGTGAAGCAGTTGCTCTGTGCTTCACCACTTACTGTAACTATAATGATATTGCTGTTATTCATAATCTTTGTTTTTGTTTAATCTCATCTTACTGCATGATTACAAATTTCTTTCAGAAAAAGCATCTATATTTCATTGTTGTTATTATTATTATATTATCCCATTGTTAAAAGACTTGTCAATCAACTCAACACTGTCTAGCAGACACACAATAAAATCAACTTGGCTCAGAATTGCCCAGATTTGTCATTTTCTCATCTTCTACCACAACTGTTGCTATAAGGACCTTGGTCTCTGGATCATTAATGTAGCTCCTGGAAAGGAGACCTAGATCTAGGCTTCTTGAGCTGGTACCCACACATATCCCTTAGCAGCTCTTGAGATGTTCCAGATGCGTTAAATTGCAGAAGCCTCTTTTGTGAACTCTCAAATTTCAAACTGGAGGCAGCAGGCTTTTCTGAAATTAGATAAGCAGGACAGTTGTATGTGGGTCTCCTGCTTTTTAAACCAGGGTTATTCAAATTCTTCACTATATTCTCTGCATTGTCTTCAAGGAGAAGTTTGACACATATGTTCCAACAAGCTAGGCTCCCAGGTAGTTGCAGACATTCATGTGAGCCACTACTTTGTATCCACATCAGTGATGGCTTCGTCAAATAATCCATCACAGTGCTCCTGTGTTTACATGTCATTCACAGAACAATGTGAACCATAATTTTTTTGTGCACTGTTTGTGGATTTGTTTGTTTTTTTCAATCAATATGGTCTGGCTATGTGTCAGTTTATTGTGCAAATGAAAACATCATACTCCATTATGACAAGCTCCAATTTTGAAAGAAAATGAACAATTGACTTTGTAATGGTGTTAACAATAGAAACCAAGTACTCTTTCTTTTTCCAGCAGAAGCTGCAGACAGAGTTTCACATGCCAGTACTTGTGCCCTCTATTCTTAGTTATATTTAAGAAAAAGATTTCTATTCCTGGTCCATTCAGGGATTTTATAATGAATTTAAAGGATTGTTCTGCATTTACTAAGATAATGGCAGGATTTTTGTTTCAAGAGAACTTAGTGTTAGACTGCAATTAATATTTTTGTTTGTGTGGCAACCTTTCATATCTGAAGTGAAAATAACTTGGTTAAAGTGTACAAGACTCTTCATGTTTTTCAGATTTCCATTACAAGAATTAGGACATCCCAGTGTTAATCACTTAAATTGGTCTCTCCTTTCTGGCTTTTTTCCCCTTAAATCTTTATTTTGTAATCTGGGTAATGCTTCCTCAACATAATGAGTCTGGTTGTATTCCTTACTTTTCAGTAGTATGGAAGAGTTCCACGAATGTTAATGGCAACTCTTCATTGAGGGTCTGTCTAAATTCTGCAAAGCATCTGTAGGTCTTGTGTGTCACTCTTTTTTTAAAAAAATTGTAATACAACTTTAAAATTTTGCACAAGAAAAAAATGAAAATAATGCTCTTTTTACGCCACTACCAAAAAGAGACTACATTACAAAATATTGACACTAAGACTATAATTAATTTTTTTATTTAAAAAGTACTATATGTCAGGGCTTTTTGCTCATGTGTTCACAAAGACTTGTTCACCTGTTCTTTATGAAAAATCCTACTTTATAAGGATTATATTTGAGTTGCCTTTACTTTCAGGTGCAGTGAGAATATAGTACAAATCAAAATGTGCTATTAATGTAAAATATATTCTAAAGACTTACACTTTTTTATTCACATTTTAACATTGATAAAAATTAAATTTTACTCTGTAGCTCTTACCATGCTGCCTGGTGCTAAGAGTAACCAGGTGTCCTCATGTCACCTGCATCTTTTACATCGATGAGCAGCAGCACACAGTGCAGACACCAGTGTGCCTCTATGGGCAGCTCCCTCTCCAGTAAGGGGGTGCAAAACAGACTGGCAGAGATGCTTGAAAAACAAACAGGCTGCAGCTTTGATGAACCACTATCTCAATTTTTTTGCTATTTATTTTTTAAATTGTGATTAAAAAACTAGCTATTTAACGCATATTTTTATTTTTTATTGGTCCTGATATTCCTTTTTCAACAGAAAAGCTAAAATTTCTTATATTACTTACAACTTTGGACTTGCCTAAAATTATTACTGCCACTTACTAGACCTGGCCTACATTAAGGGACACATTAATCTACACCATTACTTGTCACTTTATATTAGGTCAAAAAGCCCAAGAGAATTTGCTCTTTCCCTGTAGAGAAATTACAACTGTCATCTAAATAACTGAAAATATCTAAAGCTCAGCTAATAGTTTCTGAGATTGTTCACATTAGGAGGCCCACATTCTGCCACCCATCTCATAAGAAAGAGCTAATTTTCTCTTGTACAGAAATTGTTTTGTATACACCTAATCTACAAAATGTGAGTAAAGAACAATTCTCTTTTCATCTGTAGCCTAGGAGAAAGCCCTTTTGTAGTAATCCTTGCTAAGGTTTACTAAGTATCCTTTTGGTTCACTGCATTTATTCTGGCATGTTTCTCTGGTGGTATTCCCATATCTCTGTATATGAATCCTTATTTTTCAAAAGCTGTTCCAACAGTGGCATATTTTCATATGACATCCAGCAAGATCACACAACTCCACGTTCCAACTAAATCTCTTGCTGCAATTACTTCATCTACAAGTGCAACTGGCACATCTAAGCCCCTGCAGCTCCCACACAACACCTAGTAGGTAGTGTGATTCTGTGTGGAATTGTATAGCTGCCACTACTTTAGCTGTGCAAGTTTCAATTTCTCAACTTCCATGTGGTACTCAGTTTCTCCTACTGGGTGTGTTTGCTGTATTAGCTTCTGGAGTCCTTGCTCTCTCTGTTTATGCTCTATTTCTATCTGCCTATTCATCCTCTCTAAGCCCATGACATGTTTCATCTCTGGTGTATGAGTTTCATTGACTTCTTTCAAATCCTCCAAAGAAATAAAAAACTGTTCTGTAGGATTTCTTTTGAATCTTGATAAAGGCAAAGTTTCTGATTTTCCCCGAAAATCAATCACTTGACTTTGGAAATGTTTCATAAGTACCTCTTCAGTTGCGAATTTGTGATTTAGTTTGACAACTTTGGGAGAAGAACATTCTAATGTATTTTCTCTGTGATGTGATATGTTGAGGGCTACAGTGTGTCCACAGTGCCATCTTTGACCCCTTTAATGGAGTTTTCAAGCTGCTCTATTGACGCTTCAGATTTCATCCTCAGTTTATTTCTCTATGACACAAATCTGTGTAGCTACACAAATCTGTGTAGCTCACTTCTCATTCTACAGTTTACTTTTTGAAACTTTCAAATATGGGAACCACTAAAGGCATGTTGATGGTAGAATTTGGCATGCAGGTTTCCAGGTAAAAAGTTTGCACACCCCTATCTGGGTGCAATTCTTCTTTTCAGGTTTTTGGCAGAAGTTTCCTCTCAGCTTCTGGGGCTCTGCCTAGACAACATCATTTGTCTTTCCTTGAAGGCTCTTCAGAGTTTCCAAATGTCTTGTAACTCTTTCCCTTTTTCTGCCAGTTATTACTTAAGTCTTGCCAACTTTGCTGTGGCATTTGTCTACTCTCTCTGGAAGTCTATATACTGAAGGTTCTGATCGTCTTTTTCTTTCTTCTTGTGTTCTAACTTAGCATTTTGATGTTTAAGAATATCTATTTCAGTTTCCCATTTTAAAAAAGTGATATGATGGTTTCTCATTATGTTCCCAAGGTCTGTCTTGAAAAGAATTGATAGACATTTTATTTCCATTTCAACAGTGTTGTTTGCTATGATTCTGTTGAAGTTGTTGTTATTCTTTTTATTTAATTTTATTATTTGTGTGTCAAGCATACCTATTCTAGGTTTTCCAGTTTGGGGGACAAGTATAAGATTTCTATATACTACTTAGTGATCATCAGAATTTCATTTCCATCTATAAAGAGCTTATGTCCTCTGTCTCTGATTTTATTAATTTAGATATCGTTCTTTTTCTCTAGGTCATTTTGCATGCTGTTGTACATCTGTTTATTCAAAGAACAAACTCATTGAATACTTTTACATATTAATATTTTAATCCCCATATCATTAATTTCTGTATTAATATTTATCACCTCCTACCAAGATTGGCTCTTGTTAGATTTGATCACTTCATTAGATATTGAGGCTTATTATTAAGTGCTTATTTAAGATCTCTGAATTTGGTCATTTACTTGAGGTCTTTCTGGTTTTTGAATGTAGCCATTCAAAGCCATAAACTTTCCTCTCAGTATCACATAGCTGCCTCCAATGATTCAGGGAAATTGTGCTCTCATTTTCATTTGATTCTAGGTATTGGTTGTTTTTCTCCTTGACTTCTTCAATAAATAAATGGTAATTCAACAGGCTACTGTGAAAAGTCCAATTAATTAATTATTTAGTTCTTATAATTTCTTTCTGTGATTCTAGTTTCATTTAGATTCTCTTATTTAAGACTTACATTGTGGTTTAAGATGAAATCTGTTTTTTTATAGAAGGTTGATGGGATGTTATGAAAGATATATAATAAAGATGTATACATGATAGATAGATAGATAGATAGGTAGATAGATAGATTAATGGGATTTATTTTAGATGTCATGGTGGCCATTCATTTCTCCTTCAGTAGAGCTTAAAATTTCCCTGGTAGGTAGTTTTTTGTTTGAATGTAATAAAGAGAGCAGTGTGCTGAAATTACCCTCTGCTATTTTATCAAAATAAATCTGAACTTCTATATCCATTTTAACTCTGGGGTCCCCTTTTTCCTTACATTTCATTGGTCACTGGTCCAAAATGACAAGGGGGCAGAAGTATTGACTTGAAACTTTGGCTTGTCTATGAACACAACAGAAATAGTCTTATGGTGGTAGTTTCTGGGAGTCAGATTTGGCTTACAGAGGGAAAAAAGGATGGGAGCAGTGTGCTGACTTATCACATAATTTGCACTGTACAGGACAATCTTATCATAAAGTACCTAGTACAAGTCTTAGTTATCATAGGTGGAAGGACAGTCCTATCAAAAAGGTTCAAGCACAATATCAAATAACCATTTGGGCAACACGGGGAAATCTTTTGCAGAGAACTGTTTCATTGGTCATACTAGAGATAAATCAGGCATTTGGGACAAGAGAGAGTTCCAAATAAGGTCAGGCAGAGAACAGGGTGCCTTCCAATAGGGAGGTAGTTGGAGTGGAAGGACTCCTCCATTTTGCCAAGATCACAGAGTACTGCCAGGCTATGGAAGACTGAAAGTTTCAACCAGGAGGGCCTCCCAATATCTATCCACATTTGTTATATAAAACTTGAGCCCCAAAGTTTGATGTGTATGCATTTGGAATTGTTTTTAGTGAATCATTTACTTTATGGCTGGTTTTATCTGTTTGATTAAGATTTGTTTAGATTCTAATGTAACAGATATAAACAGAGCTGTGCCAGCTTGGTTTTGATCCCCCATTTCCTTGTTTGATTTGCTTTCATCTTTTGACTCTCAGCATATGTGTATTGTTACCAGTTAGATGTGTTTTCTGGGGAAAACAGACAGATATAGTATTTAACCTAGTTCAACAATTCATTTTTGCTGAATTGTGGTCACATATGATTATTAATAGATGCATATTAATTTCTTTTCTTTTGTTCAAGTTTCTTGGTGTGTTAGATTTTTGTTAGTTTCTTTTCCTTTGCCCGGACTCCTCAAATGTATTGGAGTTTCTGACGTACAGCATTGGAATACTCATATCTTTTTCCTGGTAATCATTATTCATCTAATCTTCTCTTTCCACTAACATTTTCTCTGTGCTCTCAGGATTGAGATTATCTTTCCTTTTTGTGTGCATAGTTTCTGATAGTGTATGTTATGAAGGTATATGTGGGAATGGGTGTGTGTAAGTATGAGAGATAGAGAAAAAAGCAGAAGGTAGACAGGAGAAGAAAATAAAGCAGGAAAGGTAATGAGAAATTGGGAATATTAGCACATATGGTCAAATATACGATATAGTGGAAAAATTGTTGTTAAGAAAATTGTTTATAATGAATTTAGATTAATGCATGGATCTAATCTATATGGGAAATGAAAAAGACAAGATCTTCTGAGTAAGTTTGGATAATGGGAACCTTGGGAGAGGATTGAAGGGCCTGAAAGAGGCAGGGAGGGAAGCAGAGAAAAATGTAGAGATCAAGAAAAATCAATTAAAAAAAGATTTTAATGGGCAGCATAATGGTTCACATTCCAAAGACACTTGACACCAATCCTGATATCAAAACAGTTTTATCCACAGAACTCGAATGAAAAAATGACAAACAAGTCCAAGTTGTTCTCTAAACTTCACAACTAGGCTATGTCTTGTGCACCTAGAAATATGCACACAGTTAAACACAACACACAAATGTACACTCACATTGACACAGAAAAACTTAATCAACTAAAGTTTAGTAAAAAAGGAAAAGAAAAAACAGAAGAAACAGGCACCAGTAAGGAAGTAAGAAACTACTCTAGAATCTGGATATGTTGGAAACATACTTTCCCACAACTGCCACAAAAATACAGTTTGTCATCATCACTTCAGCCCAAAGAGTCTTATGATGGACATCAGAACTCCTGAACTATAGAAAGATATATCCCTCGTATTCAAGTAGCATAATTTGTGGTATTTTAATACAGAAAGAAAAGAAAGACAATACTGAGTTCTCTGCATTTTCATGTACAAGATTTTCATACCAAAAGATGAAGAGACACTGAATCTATTATATCTTGCTCGGCTCTGACAACATTTTGATCATAGTTTCAAGCTCACTGTCTCTCAGGCAGAAAGGAGAAGTGTGCGGGTGCAGGGCAGCCTGTGGTGCAGGCAGCTGTTGAGATTCTCAGAAGTTTTTGTTGGAGGCTGAAGCACTGTGGGAGGAAACTCATTAGCTTGCATACAGAAATAATCTGCCAGATCTTCAACCTGAACACTACTGATGGTGAGAGTGAAATCTGTCTCAGATCCACTGCCTATGAAGCGATCAGGGACCCCAGTGTGCCGATTGGATGCCAAGTAGATTAGCAGTTTAGGAGACTGCCCTGGCTTCTGCTGGTACCAGAACAAGTAATTTTCGTTGTATTCACTGTCAAAAAGACTCTGACTGGACTTGCAGCTGATGGTGATCTTCTCTCCTGTTGACACTGCCATGGAGGATGGAGACTGGGTCATCACAATATCTGCACAGGCACCTTTAGTAAGGAATGCAAAATGAAGATTCATAATATGCAAACACAGAATATAGTAACAGCTGAAGTTTATCATTTAATAAACTTGCAATGTCACCTTGTCAGTGTACATCTTACAAAATACTATAAGAAATATCATGGACTAGCACACTCTGTAAATTTCTTATATATAAAGAATTGACTCTGCAAAGATTATACTACTTTTAAATTTCTCACCAGACACCCAGAGCAGCAGGGACATGAGGACCTGTGTCTGTGACTCCATCTTGCTCCTCCTGCCTATCTGATGCAGCTCAGCTCATACTGAAAAAGTCTGGTTTATAAAGTTTGAGCAGCTGGTCTGGCCTGGAGGGCCCCATGCAAAGCAGTCAGCAAATACATAAGGAAATGTCTGGGCAGTGTGTGTGAGTGGCTAGTGACAAAAATAGTACCATGTACAGAATGAATGATCACTGAACGACATCAGCTTATAGCTTTCTAACAGAAATCTAATAGGTACTCTAATAAATACTTTGTATTAAAATCCAAGACATTTTTACCCAGTTTGCTTTTTTAGAAATGTTAGGAAAATATGTTTAAAAATAGTAAAATATGTTTAAAAAGTAAAATATGCTTAAAATTTACACAACGACAAAAGAAACTTAGAGTAAGAAAACACGAGGTAAAAGAAAGCATGGGTGGAGTGAAGAAA